>NC_056744.1:1359711274-1359998774 GCF_019279795.1 Protopterus annectens | reverse complement strand
CTTTCTAGCATTTAGCCTGAGACCATTTTAGTACACCAAGATTCTACTATGAAGAGTTTGTTCTGGAGGGTTTCAGTGTCTGTAAACTTTGTTAGTCATAGCTCTTGGCTCTCCACTTGGAGGTCTGAGTGGTACATACCAAAATGGAGAGGTCCTAGCACTTAGAAACACCACTGGTCATGTATATACTTTCTTATGAGGCACCTGCAACTTGCATTATGTGAGCTCTGTCTTAGAGCCAGTATGTTATCCAGCTTATCACACACAAATTGATTTTTAAAGCATTTAGCTTTTGTATAATCCAGCATTGGTAATGGTGTTGAAGACTTTGGCCAGATCAAGATACACCTTATGCACTACAAGACCATCATCTACAGCCTCCATAACCCTTTTGAACAAATTTCCCAGATTACACAGACAGGCTTGACCCTTCACAAAGACAAACTATTGAGGGTCAAGTCTAACAAAATTATTTATAGCACAGTTAATGTGGTCAGTTATAATACGTTCCATGGCTTTGCAGATGAGACTTGTAAAGGCTGACTGGTCTGTAATTACCTGGATTAGTTATAAGGCCACCCTTATGAAGTGGCATCACCACTGCTTTGTGCCACTTGTCAGGGACAAAACCAATAGCTAAACTTTAAAAAAAAAAAAAAACAGTTTGAGGAGTGTGTCTGCAAAGGCATGCCTGACACTATTAATTAAATCATGTCAGATCCCTCAGGAGAAGTATTTTGGTCTTGGTTAGCACTTTCAGTAAATGATTTTTAGAGATAATTGAGGGACTTAGTAATTTATTTGGGACTTTGAAAATAATTCTTTGGACTTAAATTGACACTAAATATTTTCTCAAGGATATTGGCAATGTCAGTTGGGAAAGAACAGGAGGACCCAATAAGTTCTGAGCAATGTAGGGTGTGTGTATATATATATGTGTGTGTATATATATATATATATATATATATATATATATATATATATGTGTGTGTATATATATATATATATATATATATATATATATATATATATATATATATATATATATATATATATATATATATATATATATATATTTTTTAGGTTTTATATCATAGCTAAAGAAGGATTTAAATGTATCTTTGGCTACCAGAAGAAAGTCGGAATGCTTGGTTTTGAATCTATTAAATAATTTGGCAAACGAGTAAACACTGATAACTCCAAGGAAATGAACGTCCCGTGGAAGCTGTAATGCAGAGCACCAAAATAACACAACCAACGATAAATAGCATCAACGGGACACCACGGCAGTGAATATATTAGCAAAATGTACTATGATGTAAAAATATCATTAACATCAAACTCAACACGCCAAACTGGCAAACATACGACTTTATTAGAGAAAGTAAGCGCTTTCACCACTAGGGCTTCTTCAGACTTACAAATTGCACATAATTTCACATTTAAATGCCAGGTGGCAATTAAAATGCATGACATCATTTCCTATATAAACAACTTCCATTAATTAAAACATCAAAATTCTTAAAATAGAAAAATAGGCTTTCACAAAACAACTCTAAATGAAAAATTATAACAATACTCATAATATCAGATATGATCATAAAACGTCGACAGATAAACAGTATTTCATAGTAATAATGGATGTTAATTATGTAAAAAATATATATATATACAAATTTACATAAATAAGAATACTATAATAATAACAATACCATGGTATCAAAAACATTACAATACCTAACTAAAAAATAAATAATAAATATACATATATATATATATATCTGTGTTCTAGTCTGCATGAAAATATGCTGTAAAACTTTTCATGAAAAAATATATAAAATTTATTATACATATATAAAAAATCCCTTATATAAAAAATATATATATATATATATATATATATATATATATATATATATATATATATATATATATATATATATATCATAAAAAATTTTAAACAGAAAAGATATAAAATGGAGACGTGCATCATTCAATTCTTACGTATTTTCCATCTCCTATTAAATAAAACAGGTTTAAGTGGAATTTTCTCATTTAAACCCGGGTTCTTATCAGCCCTGAGTTTAATGATCCACTTAATCTCACATCTTTCAGTATAATTTAAAACATCGCCTCCTCGTATGTTGGGGTATACAACCTGTAGTACAGAGAACTTAAACTGATGTGTAGAATCTGTTGCATTAATGTGTTTTGCCAGAGCATAATGATCATTGCCCAATGTTATATTATAGACGTGTTCTCTAATTCTCTCCTTTAATCTCCTATTAGTTTTTCCTATGTAAAATGCGGTGCATTTACAACATCTAGCAAGATAAATCACATTTCGTGTCGGACAATTAGCTGATGTTGTAAGGGGATAAACCATACTAGTAACAGGATGTACAAAATTAACAGCATCATCTATAAAAACACATTGATTACAATTCAAACAAGGTTTTCTACCTAACATCATGTCTTGACCATCAATAAAGTGAGTTACATTGGTACGGCATAATAATTGTTTCAGATTCCTTATGTTTTTAAATATAAACCTCGGTTCCTCACTCACACATCTCTTAATATTATCATCAAGCATCAAAATACCCCAGTGTTTCTTGAAAATAGCCATAATAGATTGTATGTTTGAGGTGAAATGAACGGAAACCTTAACTATAGGTGGCTCACCATCAGCACTTCCAAGAAGATCAACAAAATTCTCAGGTTGTTCAGAAAAATAAGGGCAAGCAGAGGTGGTTCTAATAGAATTGGCTATGGTGATAGCTTCATGTATCTCAATAGAACCATATCCCCTA
The DNA here is from genome assembly GCF_019279795.1 of Protopterus annectens. Classification (NCBI taxonomy): domain Eukaryota; kingdom Metazoa; phylum Chordata; order Ceratodontiformes; family Protopteridae; genus Protopterus; species Protopterus annectens. The sequence goes on along the minus strand of NC_056744.1, from coordinate 1,359,995,961 downwards.
TTCAACAATCTATCCTTCAAGTCAGCTAGTTCCTGTTCATAACCAGTAGTTAAAGGATTTAGTCAGGAGGCTCTTATTGCCTGACTTCTAGCGACACTCCTAAAAACATGCCTCGGGTGCATACTGGTTCTATGTAATAAAGAATAACGATAACATATTTTTCTGTGTATACCAGTATTAACTAAACCATTATGAAATCTATCAATGTTAACATCCAAAAAGGAGACATTAGTCCTGGAGTAGTTCATAGTAAATTTCAAAAAATGAGAAGAGGTGTTGATATGTTCAAAAAATTCCAGTAAACTTTCTTCATCATTATTCCAGACCAAAAACAAATCATCTACAAATCTGCAGTAAAAACCTACAGATCTTTTATAACTATCCAAAGTAAATAGTTCTTGCTCTTCCCAACATGCCATGACAATATTAGCGTAACTATTCGCACACAGCATACCCATAGCTACGCCGTCTTTCTGGGAATAAATATTGTCCTGAAAGATGAAAATATTATTTTCAAGTACTGTCTCCAAGAATAAACATAATATATCAACCTGTTTGGATAATAGGTTGCAATGGGAAAGTAAAAAATCACTAACATATCAAACACCCACATCATTGGGTATGACGGTAAACAAACTAGTAACATCCAGGGTTACAAAATAGTTTGAGGAGTGTGTCTGCAAAGGCATGCCTGACACTATTAATTAAATCATGTCAGATCCCTCAGCAGAAGTATTTTGGTCTTGGTTAGCACTTTCAGTAAATGATTTTTAGAGATAATTGAGGGACTTAGTAATTTAGACATTTTGGGACTTTGAAAAGAATTCTTTGGACTTAAATTGACACTAAATATTTTCTCAAGGATATTGGCAATGTCAGTTGGGAAAGAACAGGAAGACCCAATAAGTTCTGAGCAATGTAGGGTGTGTATATATATATATATATATATATATATGTATATATATTAGGTTTTATATCATAGCTAAAGAAGGATTTAAATGTATCTTTGGCTTCCAGAAGAAAGTCAGAATGCTTGGTTTTGAATCTATTAAATAATTTAAGGACTTTCTTTTTTTATATAGTTTATTTAAAGTGGTGGACCACCAGGGTGGTTTGTTTTTGAATTTCACTTTTTACATTGTGTAGGGACTGCTAACTCTATGCATTTTTCTAAATGGGTGCAGTATTGATGAAACTTGCTACTGTGTTGAGGTGAGATGCAGTCACAAGTGAATTTTGATATTATGTCACACATTAGGTTAAGGTTGGCATGCTTGTTGTCCTTAAATTAAGTGGGATTTTCTGTAGGAGCTTTTGGGAGTTTAAAGTAAGTCACAAGTTTATGGTAAGACTTCAGTGGAGAAGGAGATACTAGAGGAGTAGAAGAAGTGCCATATTTGTAAGTATCAGGTCAAGAATGTAGTGTCCTCTAATAGAGTTTATCTATCAGCCGCCCAAACGAATTTTTGTTTATAAAGTCTGGAAAGTTTTGGGTATAGCATAAGTTGGAAGTATAGGTGTCCCAGTTTACTGAAACTTAAAGTCACCCAAAATATGGGAATTTTTGCAAATGAGGAGATCATTTACAATACTGAAGAATCTAACATGGTCATCAAGGAACAAATAAGGTGCTCTTTAACAATCAATAATTAGGAGTGATCTGTAGTTCAAGGAGTTCAGTTTGTGTGTGGCTATGGATTTGTCTGGAGGTAATATATTCTTTGCCTTAACAACAGTTAACACTGGGCCTACAGACTTGGAAAAGAATAAAAACTCATGAATACAGGGAGTGTTCTTTCTGCATTTAAATGAAGCTTTAGAACCATGGAAACATGGATGGTTTCCAAATTCAGGAATATGTCAAGATCAAGCAATTTATTGTTTAGACTTTGGGCATCAATGAAGGACACTGTAATATGACCTGATTTCAGAACTGATATATTAATTAAGCTGGAATGTCCATCAACTGGACTCTGACTAAAAATGTCACTGGGAGGCAGCAAAGGCTTTAGCCAGTATGTGAAAACCTAGAAATAAGTGGTGCAGGCCGTCCTTAGTAAAGCAGACTTGACTGTCGAACATCTTCTCCCATGCTGACACATACTGTATCCCCCTGGAATGACACCAGCTATTCAATTACTGAAGCCAGTTATCATTTCTTTTTATCTGGGCATCATTCGAAGTGAGCATTCCACTCAGGAACAGTGTCTTTCTTATATCTGAAAAATGCATGGGAAGTTCTGAAATATTGCTCTGCATACCCTTCAAGGTTTTGCTTCTCAAGTTGTTCACTCTTGCATGCACCTCTACCATATCATAGTCATAGCTGTCAAAAGTTTGGGTACTTAGGACCTTTGTAAAATTAGATATTTTGGTACCTGAAAATCTTACTGCAACCCTCTCCTTGTCCCGTCAGTCACTACAACATTGCTGTAGTTCAAAATTATGGATTTGGAGTGTTTAGGGTAATTTTTTATGGGAGGTATGCATGAGGTGAATAAGTGGCATGCTTTTTGCTGAGAATTATTTTTTTTTCCTAGGAGGCTCTGGAAGTGACAATTTTACAGCCTCAGCATAAGAAATATTAATCAGGTTGGACGTCTGTGAAATCTCATGAGGGAAAGTTTATAGGTGACGGAGTCTCCAGATGAATTAGTTACTTATACCCTTCACAGAAGAAATTATTAGTGTTGAAGATAAGTTCATTATGCATGAGAACATAATGCAATCTGTACACTGTCATGACCTAATGCTAAAAAGGCTGGTAATAGAGGTGAAATTAGCAGGATGCCCTTCCATCTTGTCCAGTGGTTAGGTGATTAAGTAAATAAAAAAAAATGCAACTCTACACAAGTAGGACAATATGCATGAGAGGGTATCCCACGCTTTAGCAGTCAAATGGGAAAAGCATCCCAATTTGTCATCTAGTGCTCACTATTACGAGAAGACAAGATAAGACTTGGGAGGTGGCAGACAGCTCAAGATCTATCAAGTTTACATAGATTGGCTTGGTGGACACGCTACATTCTGGCTCTATGAAATACAGTGAGAGGGCAATTTTATTTTAACAGCTTAAGGGAAAAGACTGTAAAATAATAGTTATGTGCTTACAGGCAAGCAGTCTATAAATGAGGAGAAGGAAGGAAGGAATTATGTTGCCAAATTATCATAAAGGATATATAACTGATACAATGGAAGGAATTACGCTGTCAAATTATCTCAAACGGCAGACAAGAGATTTTCTGGGTTTAAGAACAGAACCAGAACAGGGTGGAAGTATGAGAAAATTCTTATATACACTTAGCCCTGTAGCTGATTGGCTTGTAACTGCTTTAAAGCAAACAAATCCTGAATTAGAATGACTCTCCCTCATCATACAAGAAAGGAATTAGGGTTTAATACCTACATTTAGACCACTTACATGACAAAATGGAAATATACAGTTGAATTACTAACAAAGGCTTATAGACCTTAGCTAAAGTAGACAGAGACCACTAAAATGAACTTGCAGATCAAGAAATTAAAAATCTTCACTTACCTTTGTTATTGAATTCATGGAAATTATCACAAACTAGCAGTAGTTTAAAAGAACAAAGCAATATCAGCTACATTATTCTGTATACAATAAATTATATTTCTTTCTTTCTTTTCAGTGTTAAGAAAATGATATAATGAAAAAGCGGATAAATACTCGCCCTGTAAGCAAAATATTACTGTAGGTTTCTTCACTCTTAAGAACTGGTGTTTGTTCGGCCTGATGTTTGAAGTTACACTATGAACACCGGACACAGAAATGTTTAAGGAACTCCTTATCATCCAGGCTAATTCATATTTTCAGAAACTGGTAACAAACGCTAAGACAACTAATAATACATCTAAGAACAAACCGCAAATTGTTGTGTATTGCAAATGCACACATGCTATACTTCCTTTTTACTATAAGCCATTACAAAATATATTGACTTTGTATTTTATGCTTGTACTGTTTAACTTCTGCTTAATAATAGTTATTAATATATAATTAACAGTTATTCTGAGTAACCTATAGAGATCCTACAAACTCAAAACTTAGTTAAGCATTTAGAATTGCTCTGCAGTTCTTAAAAGGTCTTGTAGATGAACTGAAATATTTCCAAATTATATATTAACCTACTTTCAAAATGTCTCTCCAGGTTAAAAACTTCATAATTTTTACCTTTATTTTACAATATAAAGTGAAAATATGCCAACTGTAAAGTGGTTAGACAGACAATTAGAACACATTACAATATTTGCCAACACATGGGTCCACCCACAGATAAAAGATAAGCATTTTACAAGGATATAGATAGTTTTCATAGTACTTACTAGCTAAGCAAAACTGCAGCCATCTATCTGATGGGGAATATTCAGAGACGGCTGTACAAACATCAGCATAAGAAATCATACAGTTAGCAAAACAGGACAACACACATGAAGCCCAAGATGGTGGTGGTCACGAGCATACAGGGTCGCGAAGGACAATACTGAAGAGTTCTGGGCTTTCTCCTGTAAATATGGAACCTGTTAGCATGGAAGTAAAGAAACTCCTCTATTCATGTTTAGCCACTGCCCTTCTTTTAAGCTAGGACAGAGCTATGGTGTACAGTGATCTGAACAAAAAAGAACACTGTTTAATGAGTGAGGGAAGAATTTAAGAGGTAAGTCTTGTAGAAGAAAGAACCCAACAAGAAAAGAAAAGGCAGTACAAATATTTTCCTAAAAAAGAAGAGGAAATAGCAGCTCAGGTAAAAAAAAAATCTGTAAAAAGGCTAGAGAAGGAGGAAGAATTTCTGATGGGTATTAAATAATTCTAGAAAAAGAAGTATTTAACTGAAGATAACCTGTTCTGAAGATATTTCCTATCTGGACTGTGTGAAGAAGAAAAACAAACATATACTGGATTCTTCTACTGAAGCTGCTACGCACCTTTTGAAGGCCATTACACTATCAATGGCCTCTGTTTCAAGGCCTTCAAAGAAAACCGAGAAGTCCTTTTACTCATCCTTCATATTCAGAGATCATAAAAGAACTCAAGAAGAAACCTACTAAGTAGGGAGATGTAATTTGCCTCTTGAGGACTCATTCTATAAAAACAAAAAGATAAAACCACTTTTTGTCAACACAGAGCCACTCACATTAAAAGAACCAGATGGTTTGAAATTGATACTCTATCTTCTCACAATGGAAACTATCCACTGAAGGAGCATTTACCTACATTGCTATATCATCTGTGAAAGAATATCTTCCAATAAGATGAGCAAAGATAAGCAAACCAGCCTCCATATGAGCACTGAAATCCATGGTCTTGCAAAAATAAAACCCAAGAAACCGAAGCCTGAGTCACAAGTATATGAAAGTTTAGACTCTTGAGGCCTTACTTTATCCAGAGGCTCAGAGCAGTAGTAGCTTATCAGAATTAGGTCCTTTCTAGCTTGGATATTCATGAAAATGGCTCATCTTCTGTTGGGAAGCTGAAGGCTAGGGAACTGGTAACACATGACTCTTTCTAAGACATCAAAGAGATGAAACATAAACTAGGCATGAAGAAAAAGCACAATAAGAAGGAAAAGGACAAAAAAAAAGAAACACCCAAAATTGAAAAAGACATTACCCCTCTGACTAAGAGAAGCAGTGTCATGAACTCATACATTGCCTCCTGCTGCAGAAAACCTAACAAGTGTTCCTTTTTCCCCCCAAGATCCTACCTTTCACTCTGATACTGAAAGTAAGAAGAAAAAGAAGAATGAGAAGGCAGGAAAGCCTAAAAAGAAGAATATCATGTCGGCCTTTCAAATGTACTGAGGATGAAACCAAACTGAATCAACACCAAACAAGGGTCAGAAATGGTTCAAGAATGAATTTATTAAAATAACCTGACAAAATAAACTGAGCGCTTTCATCTCATACAAGAGACTTCATCAGAATAAAATGGTCTTCGCACAAAGCCATTTAACTGTACATAAAAGGATTTCATTGGTAGTTAGATAATTAATAAGAACTATGTTATTCTTTAAAGGGGGCAAACAACAAATGCACAATAATGAACAATGAACAATGATGCAAATAATATTTGCCAAACAGAAAGTCAGTACAACAAAGTACATTGAAACGTTTGATTATTTAAAAATAGTGTGTGCGAAAAATGTGACAAATATAAAAAAAAAACTTGTAAAAACTTGGGTTATAAATTAATGCCTTCAAAGTTAAAACAGGTGTAGCTGAAACACTGTCATTCAAACCAGGGGAAAGGTAGCCCCCAATCTAAGTTGCCAATGCAATTCATGTACTTTTAAGTAATTCTTCCAGTCCCCACCCAGGATCCACTGTGATCTTTTCTAAAATATCAAAAATGAAACTTGCTACAACTGTTACATTGGTTGGAATGTCTGCACAGGGCTCTATTCTCATTCTTGTTGGCAATATTGTGTGTGTGTGTGTGTGTGTGTGTGTGTGTGTGTGTGTGTGTGTGTGTGTGTGTGTGTGTGTGTGTGTGTGTGTGTGTGTGTGTGTGTGTGTGTGTGTGTGTGTGTGCATGTATTGTGTGTGTGCATGTATTGTGTGAGTGTGTGTGTGTGTGTGTGTGTGTGTGTGCTCTCTCATAAATACATGTTTTGAGAGCTCACTCAGTTTTGCCAACACAGAATGCAGAACATCCTGCGCACATCGCTAGGTAAATTACCTTTTGAGTGGTATAATTACCATCATAGAAGGTCATCTTTGTTTTCATTACATCTCCTAGCACCACAACTTGGTTCCTAGTAATTTATCTTCACTGACTGCACATTCCGCATTTAATAGTGGCCTTAGAAATCTTAGAAATGGTGGCATATTTATTTTCCCTCAATCATATTTATTTATTTTCCCTCAATCTCTTAAAACTTGGTGCTCTTAGGTTGGGAAAAAGAGTTTGCACTCAACAGCCACTTTGTAAATACACTGCATTTATATGTAAGATTTTGGATGACATTTGTCTTACGAGACGGCGAAGTTGAGGAAATTCACGCTTTTACAGACATGCTCGTCATACACACACACACACACACACACACACACACACACACACACACACACACACAGGTTCTAAATCAAATATTGCTAACTGTTTGTAATTCCTATCTACATTTTACAAGCTGCCACTCTACATGGCAGAAAAAGAGTCTACTTAAAGAATAAGTCATTAGGGTGGGTCATATGACATCACATAGGGAGGATATGTGGGACAAGTTAACCAAGTTAAAGGACATGTTTTTAGCAAGGGGGAACCCAAAACACCTTCTGGACAGTTTGTTGTCAGATGTGTATACTGAATGGGGTAAAAGGTATAAACCTCATTTGGGTACTGGACTAACGTATCAGGATGGGAAGAGCACAAATACGAAAGGGCTTTTGTAGTTGACTACAATAAATTCTCCAAGAAAATCAAAGCGATTTAAAAAAAAAAAAAATTGGTGTATTTTTAAAACCAATCCAGAATTATATTCATTAGTGAGGCCCGAACCAGTATTTATTTCAAAAACTGCCCCAGACTTTAAGAGAGTGATTATACTGCCCTTTCTAAGATTTCTAAGGGCTCTGTTAAATGCAGACTGTGTAACCAGTGCACATATATTACTAGAAACAAAGTTGTGGTGCTAGGAAACGTAATGAAAACAAAGATGACCTTCCATGATGGCAATTTTACTACTCAAAGGGTAGTTTACCTACAGTTGTGCACAGGACGTCTGGGATTCTATGTTGGCAAAAGTTAGCAAGCTGTCAAAACACACATTTATGAACACACACACGGTATTGCCAACAAGAATGAGAATAGTGCCCTGTACAGACATTCCAAAAATGAAACGGTTACAGCAAGTTTCATTTTGGTATGTTAGAAAAGATCATACTGGATCCCGGGGGGGGGGACTGCAAGAATTACTTAAAAGAACATGAACTGCATTGGCAACTTAGACTGGGGGCTACCTTTCACCCTGTTTTGAATGACAGTGTTTCAAATACACCCATTTTAACTTTGAAGTTAACTAATACATGATAGCCCAAGTTTTTAGAAATTTTTTGTTAAATTTGTCACATTTTTCCACACACTATTTTTTAATAATCAAATGTTTTGATGTACTTTGATGCTCTGCCTCTCTGCTTGGCAATGATTATGTGTATTGTTGTTCATTACTGTGCACTTGTCTGGCCCATTAGATAATTCATTAATAAGAACTGTAGTATCTTTAACACTGAAATATTTTTATATGCTATTTAATGGCTTTGTGCTAGGACAATTTTATTTTGATGAAGTCTCTTGTATGAGACAAAGTGCTCCTTTTATTTTTTCAGGTTGTTTTAATAAACTAATTCTTGTACCATTTTTGGACCCTCATTTACGCTAATTATCTTCAGTTTCAAGTTAATCTGGTTGGCGCTGCACCATTTTGTGTCAACAATGAGTATCCAGGAACAGATTCTGGTGAGCTGAAGAAAAGATTTGCTGAAGTCAGAAAACAGCTTCTTGAAAATGACAAGCTAGCCTGGAAAAAAAAACACTCAGTAACTTCAACACAAACAAAATAAAACAAAACAAAAACTGAAGCTGCAACAATGAAGCATAAACTTTGCAACAATGACAGTTCTTTGAAATCTAATGCATTTTCACCCCCATAAGTTGTCTCTAGCATATCTGTAACTTTTTCCCCAGAAAAGGTATCTGAAGTTGACATTTTATTTATTTATTTTACATTTCTTGACTGGGGAAGTTCGGCAAGGCACAGAGGCTCCTTCTTACTGGAGGCCCGGGGAGAAACGCTCCAGCCTCCGTTTCAGCACATATTGATGTGACAGCTCATCTTCAGCTTCAAGAAGAGTCATTAAGTTTCACAGGCCACCATCTTCAGGAGACTGAGGGAATGGCTGCAGTGTCATGAAGCTTGTCTATTTTGTTGGACTCCATTATCTGTGCATTAGGTCTACTGTCGTGCCCAACTGCCCAAGTACCAGAACTGATAGGCTGACAAGTTTTGTCAAACCCTTTAGATAATACTGCTTACATTATGCCTGGACTTTGATAGAAGAGGCTTATGTTAAAGTTGCAAGGTGCCTTGAAGATCAATGTGCATAATTAAAAGAGCAACATCCAGATATGTTTATGTAAATGAAAGATGGTTTCAGTTGTAATTATTTTAATACCTTTTTAAAGACACAGTGTAAGAAAAAGTGATTCAGACATTTTTATGTCTACAAACAAATGGCAGAATAACAGTTGCATCGATTTGTATGTTTTTGTTGAATGAAAATCATTAAAAATAAGTCTTCAAAGTATGTTGTGTATATATTTGAACACTACTTTGGCAATACACACTCCACATGTTTTCTTTCACGTTACCAAGGAATTAACCTTGAATGCATTCCCACAGTTGTCTTTGAGACAGAAGGAAGAAAACAACACTGTTGCTGGCATTCCAACAAATACAAAAATTTGCCCTGAGCTATGTACAATAGCTATTACAACAAGTTCAGGTATGTAAGCATGTGTCTAGTTGTGTTTCTTACTATGGTGCTCTAGGTATAAGCACTGGAACCAGTGGCAAAGAAGGAAGTAATTCAACTTTGGGTTTAGGTAAATGGTAGAACTTATTACAAAACAGTGCAACTTCAGAAACAGTATAGTAACTGTAGTTTAAAACTGTTTATCATCTTACTAAGCAGGACAGTGCAACTATTGGGAAGGGGTTGCTACTGCCATTCAATCCCTTATCTACTTACTAAGCAGGACAGTGCAACTATTTGGAAGGGGTTGCTACTGCCATTCAATCCCTTATTTCCTTACTAAGCATGGCAGTGTAGCTATTGGGAAGGGGGTGCTACTGACATTCAATCCCTTATTTCCTTACTAAGCAGGTCAGTGCAGCTATTGGGAAGGGGATGCTACTGCAATTCAATCCCTTATCTCCTTACTAAGCAGGGCAGTGCAGCTATTTTGGAAGGGGGTGCTACTGCCAATTTTCAAATGCTCTCTTCTGTTCACTGTTTGCAGTCCTGCTAAAAATACTCAGAAACTAGTAGTAGTAGTACACAACTGCATCTGTTTTCTAGCTAGTGAAAGGAAAAAAAAACATTATTGGTTTTCTATCAAAAAGGCATTCAGGCTTCCTATTCCCAACAGAATCACACTACCTATCAGCATACTCATTTGTAAAGTACTTGTATTGGATCAGTGTAAAACATTACATTGACTACTCACTATCCAAAGTCTTCCCCATGTCTCTTAAGACTCTCTGATTCCATTGCTATCATTTAAGTTACTTCTCTGACCTCCATGGTCTATAATGACTGGACTATTCACACTCTGGTCCTACTATTAGGAATTCCCTTCAACTCCCTGTACATCTGCTCCCTATTCCTGCATTATCCTCTAACTTAAATCCTACCTGAAACATCAGTCATACTGGAACTGTACTAAGCTCCCTTCCCCGGCCTCCATATCTACACACAATCTTTCTTTTTGCCGTTATCTTCCAGTTCCTCTCCCTGAAGATCAGCATTACCAGCAGCACTTTTCTTCTCAGCAGTACTCAGCTCAACTCATTACATCCGAGTGACGTCTCCAAGTGCTGCTGCAGTTAACTCCTATTGACACCTCTAGGCGTCAAATATTGTTTGTCATATTTGCATCAATAATTCCAAAACCATGTGATGTACAAGGTTTTAAAACATTTCGTCTTACAGGTTACACAATGGCAAACGCAACTGTATTAATATTTGACCTCTGTCTGGTGCAGGTAAATAGACATTAACTGTTGTTTTTTATGATATTAATTTATACAGATATAATTTTCACATTCTTCTAAATATCTCAAAAACCAAGTAACACAGACAGAACTCCTTAGCCTCATATGAAAGCTCTCAGCTAGATGACTAAAATGCCACTGCCAGTTTGTGTGTAACTTAAGTGGTTGCTGAGATATTATGAGTTGTTTACAAAATATTACAAATGTAATAGTGTTTACTCTGATTTATAAAATCTGGTTTAAGACCTAAAACTTAAAGAATACTACCACTATAAAAATAGTTTGTGCTGAAGAGTTTGCCATTTATACTTCTTTCATAACCCCTATGGTTCCAGAGATATAAACATATGTTTGAAATTTGAGGACATCATTTGATTCTGTCAGAAAGCTTAGGCTCTGCCCACTGGAAGTTACAGTGCAAACTTCCCGAGCTCCATTAGAGTGAATGACTTAAGCAAATATCTGTGTTTTAACCTACAGCTGGGTACTAATATTGTTTACTGTATTTTATTGTATATGAGCATTTCTGTTCAGATAAGTCACAAGTTGTTATGCATATAGTTGTGACTAAATGTTGCTAGGTACTGACATTTGTACAACTTTATATTTTACAGCTGTAATAATTATCTTCGTTATAGATACTTTGCAGTTCTGGTGTAATACTTGTATTCTGTAACAAGGTCATGAGTGATAAAAGAGCCGTAATGGTCCAAGGTCACCCACCTAGCTTCATGAGTGGGTGACCAAGGCAATCAGTCTACGGATCCAGTATGTAATTAGTCAATTAATTAATTAAATGAATAACTTTATTATGTGAGAAATACACATTGCCTGACATACACAGAATCATGTAACAATACCTTTCTAAAGGAGCTGAAAAATCCTTGGTAGAGACTGGAGAACCAATGGAAGCACTGGCTTGAGTGCCACATGGTTGCAGAAGCCCAATGTACACTGATCTCAATGAGTGTTTACCAGGCATACATAGAGACGATTGGGCCACAAAAAATCTCATTAGATGTGTACTTTACTGATTTGCACTATGTACAGATTTATACAACTGCTGTGACATTTGTGAATTTTACAGAGTTCTGTATTTGAATTCTGTATTTTAAAGTTTATTTGCTGTTATCACTGTATTTGATTGTTGTGTTGAATCCAGGGCCGGCCAGATTTGAATATCTAAAACTATAGTTCTTAACTGCACTTTAAATGATTATGTGTGCTGCTCTGCTATCTGTGTTTATCTGCTGTGTTTCCTGTGCCACTCTAGTGGTTTAGCTGTTGTTGTTTGTTCCTGCACTTCTGCTTGATTAGTAGTTGTAACTAGGCTACTTTCAGCTTTTTGGCACCCATATAATGTTATTACATAAAGAAGTTTTTGGTCTGCTCCCTTGTAGCAGGATAACAAAGTCCATTCTGAGATGGATCTCACAGTACGAACTCTGAAGAGTGTTACTGTGATTGGTTGAGGGCTAGACTGTTTTGAGACTTTCTGTGCATGTACAAAGTCACCACATGTGCTCAACTCTGCGCATCATATGGCAGCAGTTAGCAATACTCTGTGTAGACATAGGCACCTATAATTTAAATTTTCCCTATAAACCTACCCCTGAAAATTCCTCGGTGCTTAGCAGCACAGAGAGCAGCTAGTTTACACACTGAGAAGTGCCCGATCCTCAAGCTTGGTCTTGGGATACTCTACATAGGAATTGACTCTCATCAAGCAATCAAGTTAGCCAGATGTAAACCTCTCCCACGTCATCCCCTTGTAGAACATGTAATAAGGATCTGTAGCCATGGACATGCACTTCCCTGATATCTCTGCAGCTAGCCTGGTGGAAAGGGGCATCATGAGAGAATGCAGTAATTGTCTCATATATACAGGCAACCACCTAATTCTCCAACAAACAGATATGGTATGTGAGAGATGTAGTTATACAATGTAAACGGAGGCAAGGCTCTGACATACAAGCACCTATAATACCAAAGTTGCTAGTACCACATGCACACACACCCAAACACACTACACCCACCTAACACAATAAGGACAAGACACACAGACCCACATATGCCAAGGCTCTTAAATCTAATCTCCTGAAACCCTAAAGACCTCGTAGTCACTGGATTGCAAGTACCAGTATAACTGTCATAGTCCATGTGGATGTTAAATGAACTCAGACATTTCTTCCTGGACTACATGAAGAGAAGGGTCCAGGACTAATGCTCAAGTGGACGTTTCACCGAATGTGAAAGGGCTGGGCATACTTACGCGAAAGTGCTTTTCACCGAAGAAGCACTTTCACGTAAGTATTCCTGTTGCAGAGATCGCAATACAGTGGGGATAAGGGAAAATTCCCTTTTCCCCACTGTAGTGCGACCTTGGAGTGAGAATATAAAAGCAGGGGGGTGTGGGGGGGTGCAGGGGGGCTTGCTTCCCTGCAAAAACGTAAATGTAATGTTTTTTTTTTTTTAACACACTTTAACAAAAGTGCTTTTTTGGTGAAAGTGCTTTCGTTAAAATGTGTTCGGGGATAGTGGATTTGGACTGTTGAATTTTTGTTCAACAGTCCTAGATCTGAAGAGAAACATAGGTTCATAGGTTGGTAGTAGGCTATCGGCCCTAGGGCCTATACAAGCGTAGCCATAACGATTCCCTGGATATTTCTTCCCACAATATTTACTTCCCTGGACCCCTGTCTAGCAGGGCGACTGACATGATCCCCGTGGTGAATTTCCTATCTGCCATCCAATCGTCAAGGTTCCTTTTAAAGACTGCCATGGAGGTGCCCTGCTTGACATGTATGGGCAGTCTATTCCAGAGTATGGGGAGTCTCTGGGTCAGGAACCTGTCCCTCCAGCATGTTTTGTTCATTGTAATGACAAGGTTTAGATCCCTGGAGCGTGTGGTTCTGAGGGATTGGGATTTCTTTACGTGGAGCATGTCCAACAGCTCAGGGATTGACATGGCCTTGTATGTTAAGCAGAGATCGCCTCTGAGTAGGTGGAGCTCTTTGAATATGTGTCCCAAGCCAGTATAGCCTAGCAATGAGCAGCATTCTACTTTCTCCAAGTATGATGCCACAATATGTACAGAAGATGATTCACTTTAATAACTAGCTTAGTTTCTGGTGTTACTCTAAGGGGATGGAATATTTGTCAGCATGGGAGGATATAGTTGAATCACCACATTGCTTTGTCAAGGATCATCTGCATCTGTCCCCTTCTAGACTTCTGAATATTGGTGAAAATACTGTCCTCCACTATTTTTTTTCCAACAAACAACTTTATTAAATTTTCACACATGACATAGGCAATCTTACATTTATACAAATGGAAAACAAACAACATAACACCACTTTAGCTGCAAATAGTATACATAACAGACACCACTGAAACAACTGTAGTTGTAAACATTATACATCATTTGTAATCTAGCTAGTCATTGTTAGTTAAGCATTATATGGCTCATTCAAATACTGCCTCTTAAACCTTGTTCCTGCTCTAAATATACTGTTCCCAAAAGTCCCATTTTGTCCTGTGTAGTTTGCTTCCTCCCTTCTCTAATGATCCCAATTCCAGTAATTTTACCTCTGTTACTATATTCACTACTTCTAGTAAAGTTGGTCTAGATTATGATTTCCATTTTCTAGTAACTGTTTTTTGTGGCAGCCCCCATAATTAGACTCAGCAAGGCTTTACTATGTCTAGGCAATTCCGATTCTGTATCATAACTCAAAAATATAATCTCCCAAGTCAATCCAATCTGCTCACCCAGCATCTCCAATAGAGCGGTCTGCAGGGAATCTCTAAAGTCTGCCAGCTCACTATACTCCAAAAAATATGTTCCCAGCCACCTCTTTCTTGCCCGTCACACCTCCAGCACTTGCTATCAACTTGAGAAAAATTATTTGGAGTCAATTTGGGGTATACAAATACCTATGTAAACACTTCCAGGCAAAGATCCTAAATCTTCTAAACTTTGTTGCATATCTGGGAGATACACATATTTCCTCCCATTGTCTCTTTATGAATTGCTTATTCAATCTCTTATCCTAATGTTTTCTCCTCTGATTGATTCTTATAATTATCATGCAGTATTTTATATGCTTTACTAATTATTCCTTTTTTAGTGGCGGCTTCTGTTCTAGATTATATTAAAAACTCTACCAGTGCTGGCCTTACATTCAGAAGCCCCTGTTTCCTTCTCTTTGCCTATACTCTGATATCAATCCTTGATAGGGAAGGCAGTCTCTAACCTGCAGTCAAAATAAATTCTTGGCCTCTTCCGATTCTATTACCTTTCCCTTTCTAGTAATTTGCTCCCAACACCTTGGTTCCTTTGCCAGTTTTCTCCAAAGAATCCCAACCTCCTCTTGCCTATTTTCTGTATCCCTGACCACAATCATCCCTATCGCAAAATAAGAAGTTATGTACCTACCATAACGTTCCATGTTAGTTGTCTTCTTTTTGCCTTCTTTCTTGCTGGATGGGTTCGGAGCCGACTCGGCCTATACTAAAGCTCGAGAGCTATTTTTACTGGCTCGAGGCTACCCTATATCCCACAATGCTAGGCGCTAACTATCCAGATCTCGTTTGATAGCTGAAACCATAGCAGTTCTGATCTCCAAGATAAGGAGAAGAGGAAACCTTACAGGTATAGTCACCTAGACCTACAGCTACCAGTAAAGATAGCCAATGGGGCTTATACTGAGGCAGAAAGATGATCCCCAAGGATCCTTAGGTCTGTCCAGGCTAGGGGGATGGGGGGCGGGACGCAAGAAAGAAGGCAAGAAGAAGAAAACTAACATGTAATGTTATGGTAGGTACATAACTTCTCAATGTTAAGTTGTCAATCTCGCCTTCATTCTTGCTGGATGGGACCGCATCCCTAGCACCTTCACCCTGGGTGGCTCATCGGAACAGACTCTTGAGGACGGTGGAACCAAAATTAGCCCAGCTTCGGGAGGCCATGTCTAATTTGTAATGAGAGATAAAGGTATGAGGAGAGGCCCATGTAGCTGCCACTCAAATGGAATCTATTGGTAATCTAGCCTGAAAAGCTATTGATGTGACTAATGCTCTAGTTGAATGAGCTCTGGGCCTTGACGGTAGTTTTTGACGTCTGAGCTCATAGATGAAAGTAATCACAGAGGCCAGCCATCTAGAAAGGGTTACTTTGGAAACTGGAAGGCCTTTCTTCCCTGCCGCATAAAATAGGAAGAGCTGCTCAGATTTCCTAGCTTGCTTGGTTCTATCCAGATAGTAACAGAGCTGACGATGAACATCCAGAAAATGCAGCTTTTATTCCGCTCTGTTGGAGTAGTTGGGGAAGAAAACTGGGAGATCGATAGTCTGGTTTAGGTTCGCCTCAGAAGAAACCTTGGGTAAAAAGGACAGGTTAGTCCTGAGAGACACTCTGTCTTTATGGAAAACTAGATAAGGTGGACGAATGCAAAGGGCATTAAGTTCTGATACTCTTTTCGCAGATGTTATGGCGACTACAGAAAGAGTCTTCCAAGAGAGCAACTTCAAGGAGCAGGAAGCCGCAGGTTCAAAGGGGGGAAGAATCAAGGAAGTTAGAACCAAATTTAAGTCCCACTGTGGTGGGGGGTCTCTGATTGGGGGCTTACGCAAAAAGATACCTTTAAGAAAGGTTTTACAAAGCTTATGGGACATGATACTGGAGTCCGAAAAGCCTACATGAAAGTTCGAAATAGCCGCTAACTGTACTCTGATGGTGGAGGAAGAAGGCCCTGAGTGAAACAGTTCGGCTAGGAAGTCTAGAACTGATTGGATAGGGGCAGTAAAGGGATCCATATTTCTAGCTCCTGCCCAGAAGGAAAAACACTTCCACTTACTGGCATAAAGAAGTCCCCGGGGCCAATAGTGGACTAGAGCGTCTCTGGGGGGGTGGCCGGGAAGAGAGTGAAAAAGTCATGGCACCTGCTGTTTTGAGGTGTTGCAAAAAGATCACAGCAAGGTCGACCCCATTTCTGAAAAATTTCTTCCACAACTGATTGCTTGAGAGACCACTCGTGTGGCATGAGAATGGCTCTGCTCAACCTGTCCGCTATGATGTTGGACTTCCCGGGGATATGCGTTGCTATCAGAAACCGCTGAGAAGAGATCGCCCAGTGCCAAAGTCTGACTGCCTCTCGACATAAGGGATAGGACTTGGTTCCACCCTGCTTGTTGATGTACCACACTACGGACATATTGTCCATCTGAACTGCAATAGTCCCGATGGGAAGAGAGTCCTGAAGGGCTTGCAACACTAAAAGTACTGCTCTCATCTCCAAGACATTTATGTGCAGGTGGCATTCGAAAGGTTGCCATGTGCCTTGGACCGTCCTGCCCTGAAAATGCCCCCCCAACCCGACCAGGGAGGCGTCCGTTGTCACCGTGATGACTGGGGGAGAAGGAACAAGTGGTCTGCCCTGAAGGACTTGAGGGGAGACCATCCACCAAGAAAGGTATTTCTTGCAAGACAGGGTTATTAAGATGTTGTGTGACATTGGAAGCTGTTGAAAGGACCACTGGGAGAAAAGCATGCACTGAAGGATCCTCATATGAAAGTGAGCTAGGGGAAGTAGTGTAATGGCTGCCACCATGAGACCTAATACCTTCAGGACAAACCTGGCCTGGATTCTGTTGTTCTGAAGGAGGATGTGAACATGCCTGCGAATATCTAAAACTCTTGGCTCGGTTAGTTTTGCAGAGAGTCGGACTGTGTCCAAGGTGGCGCCTATGAAGGTAATAGACTGACAAGGCGACAAGGCAGACTTTCTGAAATGTATGGAGATACCTAGCCCTTTGCAAGTATGAATGGTGTAATCTCTGGAGAGGAGAAGCTGATGCCTGGTGGTGGCAGTGAGGAGCCAGTCGTCTAGGTATAGAAACACCTGGAATCCTTGACGCCTCAGATGAGCCGTAACCGCTGCCATGCATTTGGTGACCATTCGGGGGGCTGTAGTAAGACCAAAGGGCATGGCCCTGAACTGGTAGTGACTGGCTCCCAGCCGGAAGCGGAGAAACCTCCTGGAGCACCTGTGCATCTTGATGTGGTAGTATGCATCCTGAAGGTCTACTGAGCACATCCAATTGTCCTGACCCAGAAAGGGTAGAATCGACTGTAGCGTGACCATCCGGAATTTCGTTCTTTTTACAGACTTGTTTAGTCTGCTGAGATCAAATATTGGCCTCCAGTCCCCTGTCTTTTTTGGTACCAAAAAGAACTTGGAGTAGATTCCGGATCCTTGTTGGTCTGCTGGGACTGGCTGGATGGCTCTTTTTGTTAGCAGTTTTGATATTTCTAGTACTGCTTGTTCCCTTAGACTGGGTGGAACATCTGGAAGGGGCCCTTTTGGCTGAGTTGGGGTGTGGATAAAGGGAATTTTGTAACCCTCAGATATAATCAACCGTACCCATTTGTCTTGGGTGAGTGAAAACCAGGCTTCTGGGTACAGTGATAACCTTCCCCCGACTGCCTCCGAAGGTGGACAGTCGGGCAGCTACAAGGAACTGTGATATTGCTGAATTGATTACTGATTTTAAATTGTTTTTACGCAAACTTAATTTAAATATTCTATTTGGTAATAACAGTTACAACACAAATGAACTGAGGATAGCCAGTACATTCAACCCACCTCAAAATGATGTACTTAATATGTTTGAACATCTTTGCACTAGCGAATTTAGAGATCTTATCAAACATGTTGGTAAGAAGAACACTGAAACTAACATATCAGAAGAAGAAAAAACACTGTTAACCCTAATTAGGGAGCTACCTTTGAGATTAATGAAGCCAGATAAAGGAGGAGGACTAGCAGTACTTTATAATGGAGATTACTCTAACATTATGTGTTCAATATTAGAGAGTGACACCTATGAAGTGATAAGTAGAAATGAATTAAACCAAGCATATAACAGAATTAGAATGTTTTTCAGTGACTTATATACAGATGGCATCATTGATATAAAACAGTACACATACATTACAATGATGGCACCCAGGATCCCAAAGATTTTTGGGATACCAAAGTTACATAAAAACTTACTGGATCCACCATTTAGAGCGTTAGTAGACGCAAGACAGTCCATGACTTATCCATGCGCAAAACTCGTGGACTGTATATTAAAAAAGTATGTAGAACTGGAAACCCAGATTCTTAAGGACTCCTGGTCCTTCTTAGAAAGTATGCAGGCTACAACTTTCAACAAGATAGCGAACTTTCTAACTGTTGATATTCGTGACCTGTATTCATGTATTCCACACACTACAGGTACTGAGTGGGTTGTTGACTTTATTAGAGCTAAAGGAGCCCATGACAACGAATGCGTTTTAGTTGAGCAACTCCTAGATATCATTTTGGAAAACAACTTTGTTTCCTTTGAAGGAAAGTTGTTTAAACAAAAAATAGGAGTAGCCATGGGCTCCCCAGTAGGATCCAGTTATGCAAACTTGGTATTAGCCCACTGGGAAAACAACCACATTCTCAATAGTCACTGGATGAACAAGATACTTTGTTACAAAAGATTTTTGGATGATATATTTATCATTATAAATGGGGATGAACATATAGCAGATGAATTGGTGAACTACTTTAATTCAACTACTACATTCCTAACATTCACAAAAAATTTTCAGGAAACATCGATCAACTTTCTAGATGTTTACCTGACTAAAAATTCAGATAAATATACGGCAAAGATCTTTAGGAAGGAAACACATTGCAATAGCTACTTACACTTCATGAGCATGCACCCTCAATACCAAAAGAAATCTGTTGTCAAAGGACAACTAGTTAGGGCAGCAAGGATGGTCACTTTAAATGAGGACTTTGAGGAAGAATGTGCACTTTTACATGATATGTTCACAAATAGAGGCTACCCTAACTCATTTTTGCATGCGATATTCCAAGAAGTAACTCAGAAAAGGAATGAGGGAATATACAAACCGATTTTGAATACTGTAGCAATACTAAGTAATACACTTGGGTATGAAACCAGAACAAATTGTCTTGAGGAACTAGATGGTAACCCTTCAGCTACAGGTGAACAAGGTCTGATTGAGGTAGGTGAACACAATCAGGACTTTACTATTGCCTTTACATTTACTTATTGTATAGAAGCAGTAAACATAGGTAGGATAGTGAAAAAATACTGGCGCTTTCTATCTTTAGACAAAAACTTGTCCCATATTTTTAATTTTGGACCCACTATTTCATATAGAAAGGGCCATAATTTAAAAAAGCTATTAGAAATTAAACCTAAAACTAAAAAAGCTAGAAGGGGCACTAAGAAATGTGGGAGCTGCAACTATTGCCCGTATTTAGAAACATCTGAAAAGTTTACTATTAGAAATGAAACCTTTTATGTTAATACATCTTACAATTGTAATTCTAGGGGAATAGTTTACTTAGCTCAATGCACAAAGTACCCCTCATTCTATGTGGGCAAAACAGATAGACGACTACGCGATAGGATATACGAGCACAGCTATGCCATTGCGAAAAACAAAGACGACAATGCACTGGCCAGACATTGTGTAAAAAATCTAGGCCATACATTTAAATTTATGGTTATTAATCAAATTTTGAAAAAAATTGATGAACAGGGTTTTAATAATGAAAATCTATTAAAACTAGAACTTGAGAAAAGTGAACTTAAATGGCAACTACGGTTAATGGCATGTAGTGACCCAGGCCTGAACGAGTTTTGCTCGATTGCATGTATCCTTAAAATCAAAAGTCTATTTAGGTGATTTTTTCATATATAAGAATAGATATTGTCCACCAATCAATAAAAAACAAAAAAACAAAAAATAAAAACTAAATAAACATACAAAACAAAAAAGGAGATTATAAAAAAGGAGATGACATATTTATACTTATATTTTTACAATTATTTACTTTTTTAACCTTCTAACATGTTTATTATTTGATGTACATTATTATACACAAGTATTATTTACATTTTTATCGAAACATACATAATTAAATTAAATTGTATTATATTGATTGTCAAAATTGTACTTAGGTTAGGAGAGATCAACTTATGGGGCTACCTCCATCCTATTTTATTAAACAGGAACATTACATTTTTCATATTCACACTTCTTATACAAATTTTTTATATATATTTTTAAATATAAAATTAGTGTGTATAAGTATTATTTTGTTGAGACAGTTTTTAAGTAAAAGCATATGAACAATTAATCTGGGTTTATTTGCAAACTTAACAGATAAAGGAAATGATTGGTCACAACACTTCACTTTTTTGTTACTACATAGAGATTCTCATAAGCACGTATGTAGGACTGTTGCATTGTATTGCATTTTGATACATTTTTACATCAGTTACCATGTATCTGCTTCTTTAAATATAAAGTGCTATGTGTGTTTTAAATAATTAACTGCCGACAGCGGCTGATTACTATAAATGATGCTGTAATAGAGGAAGTTGTTGTCTGATGAAGTTCCGACATCTGTTGGAACGAAAAACGCTTTGTGGTGTTTAACGTGATTTTGCTTACAATAAATGCTTTTGCATTTTAACGTTTAATTTCTCGTTCTACTTGGATTTATCTATTTCCTGCACCTCCAGTCTTTCCACGACTTTGCGGTTTGTCAATCTTAGCATTCACTGTAGCTTCTCAGGGATGCTGGAAGGGTTTGTCAGAGAGTGTCTCTCTGCTACCCTGATTTTGCGGACCTCCTCTGCCTCTAGCGTGGCATCTGTTATTATCCCCCTCTGCCTCTACAGGGGAACTGACCTCTTGCGTCAGGAGCGACCTCTTGTGGTTTACGGAACCACATTTTCTCACCCTTCTGACCCTTAGGATATGGTCTAGACGGGGTGGAAAAACGGACTCCCACGGCAGAGACAGTCTTGCCTTCTTGCTCGCATCTGGTCAAAGTATCCTTCACCTGAGGTCCAAACAATGCTGAACCGTCAAAGGGGAGTTAGTGAAGGACGCCTTGAAGGGATCTGCAAAGTTACAATGCCGCATCCAGGTGTGATGCCGTAAGGCCACGCCTGTGCCTGCAGCCCTACTCGCCCCATCGGCTGCGTAGGAAATAAGCCGCATGGAGGAGTTGACAATCGAATTCAGGGTTGCCAGCTGGGAGTTGATTTTGTCTTGAGACCCTGCAGCTGTTGGATCCTGTAGGGCCTCACCCATTTCTTTGAGCATATCTCTCTGAAGGCGGGTGAAATGGCACAGGTAATTCAGCGACCGCATGACAAAGGTCGCTGAAGAAAACATCCGCTTGCCGTACCTATCCATAGTCCTAGACTCCTTGTTAGGAGGATGGACAGGTACTGAAGGATCAGCCAGTTCCTTCTTAGTGGCTGCAGCCACCAGCCTGGCATCAACCGGGACACCCTTGGCTAAAGGGGCTGTTATGAATTTTGAAGGCATCCGTGGGGTAGGTTCCATCATATCAGGGGCCGTCCACGCCTTCCGTGTCACCACTTCCATGAGGGGGTCAAACGGCGGAGACACCTAGGAGGTGGAAGGGCGAGAGCCAAACGCCTCTAGGTAAACCGACTCGTCCTCGGAAGGAATGAGGTTAGACCAGTTCCCCCTCTGCTTAAGGATGTCCAAAAAGGAGACATCCTCAGAGGGGGACCGTGGGGACCCTTCCGACTCATCCAAGTCTGTATCAGATGTGATGGACTCGGGGGAGTCCACATGCTTCCCCTTACATTTCCTCTTCCGAGGGGGTTCCTCTGATGGATCAGGGGAAACCTCGGAAGAGAAGGATATTCCCAATGGGGAAACCTGAGGCGTTGGATCTCTATGGTCAGGAATGAGAGGGTGGGTAGAGACCGCAGCAGGCACTACAGAGGGAGGACCTGAGGGAGCCGACCGTGGAGCAGGCACAGGGGCAGCACGCTCCTCATGACTTCAAAGGCGCCCCTATCAGGCAGGGTAGAAGGTCCCTGCTCTGAAGAGATAAGGACCCCTCCCGGCACCGAGAGAGATGGCTCCGAAGCCGATGTTGGGGCCAAACTCACCAGCACCGAAGCTCTGAGAGGGAGAATGGGGTCGGACAAGGGTCCGATGCCACTCACCCCCTCAGAGCCGACGAGGCAGTCCATGCGCCCAGATCCCTCCAAGGATGGGACCATGGAAGAGACCGGTGCCGACGACGGAGCCAAAAGGTGAGGTATCGGCTCCGACATGTCGACGGCCACGGCTCCCACAAGCTCCGGCTTCAAACTCAAGGGAAGAGTCGGAGGAGGAATCGAAGATGGAGTGGGAATAGCCACTGTCTGTTGAGAAGGGCTATGAAGCATCTGGGCTAGTGCCTGAGACTTAAGAAGTCTACTAACTACCCTCTCGAGGTCATGGTCTGAGATCCTGGAAGACCTAGAGGAATGGGATCGATGGCTCCACTCCGAGAGTAAGGGAGACCTCGGAGACGAATGAACAGATTCCAAGGACGGAGACCTGGACCGTTTACAGCTGGCAGATGGCACCGACACAACTATCGGCGTCGACTGAGTCTTAGAAACATCGGCTCCGGCTCAAGCCGATGTAGAAGACTGCGTCTGAGAAACATCGGCTCCAGCTGGAGCCGATGAAGAAGACTGTGTCTTAGAAACATCGGCTCAAGCCGGAGCTGATGTAGAAGCAGTCAGAGCACCACCAGTCGAAGGCTCTGAACACGGAGCCGACAACTTGGAAGGCTTTGAAGGCTTCCCCGACGATGACTTAGCCGGGGAACCTTCAGGCTTTAATATGCCTCTCAAAATTAACTTATTTCTGCGTTCCTGCAGGACTCTCGGACTGAATGCATGACAGACAGAACAAGAGTCCTGCAGGTGCAGAGGGCCCAGGCAATAAACACAAGAAGTGTGACCGTCTGTCAGCGACATTTTCTAACAGCACGAGTCACATTTCTTGAAGCCTGAGACCCTGGTGTCTTTAGACATCCTAATAAAGGACAATAACAAAAATACACACACACACACACACACACACACACACACACACAGACACCCCTTAACACAAAACTAAGTCAGTCACACAGACAATTTCACCTGACAATTTAAAGAAAAGGGGAATGGGCCCAAAGGCCTAACCTTTTAACCAAACAAGGGGTTAGGATATTAAGGGATTTAAGGAACCGGAAGGAAGTTATGCTAAGAAGGAAAGCTAATGGGATGGGTACTAACAATAACTATCTAAAACTAACTAAATTAGAGATATTTAAGAAAATATTAAATCCAACCTGCAGAGCCGGTAAGAAACGCACCTCGTAGCTGAAGCGGCAAACGAGATCTGGGTAGTTAGCGCCTAGCATTGTGGGATATAGGGTAGCCTCAAGCCGGTAAAAATAGCTCTCGAGCTTTAGTATAGGCCGACTCGGAGCTGAGGATCAGCTCTGAACCCATCCAGCAAGAATGAAGGCGAGATTGACAACTTAATATTCTCTCTTTTCTCCATTCTTGTGCTGGTTTGGTTCTTTGAATACTCCCTACTGTTTTATGAATATAATAATCTGTACAATTTTTGTTGTTTTCCTTAAGAGTCTGTATCCAAAATCCTAATCTCTCCTTATTTCCTGAGCTTCCTCCCTGTATCAGTGTTATTACTTTCCACTTTGAATTATAGTTTTCTGCTTGAGTTATGTACAAGAGCCTTAACTGCGTTGCTGTAAAACCCCCCCTTAAATTGGGTAATCCTAGTCCGCCTTGTTCTAATGGAAGAATCATCTTATCCCATTTTACCCTTGCTGTCTTCCCTTCCCAGATAAAATCCTTCAACTCTTTTTTAATTGCTATCCACAGCTTCTCCTCTGGTTGATAAAAATATACTTGACCTGTTTATTAGACTAAAGGAACTAAAAATATTTTAATGGCTTGTATCTTAGTATCCATATCCATATAACAAAACTTGCAGTTTCTCAATTTTTGTATTAGCTTCTGTTTAGTCTCTTCCCAAACATATTTAGCTGCCACAACAGAGTCATTTCTAATCCATACTCCTAAATACTTCATTTTATCATATCCCCATAAATATGGAAATTGTTGGACCAATTTGTGTGTGGATACATAATTTACCGCTATTGCCCAATGTCCTCCATTATGCCTTTTTAGGCAATGTCAAACTACCAAAACATCTGACATACTAAAACCAAACCAAGAAAATGTAAAGGTGTTAATGGTCAATGCCGGGAGCTTAAACAGAAAAACTTCATTACCTCCAAGCTCTCCTTACCTTGGAGAATGCAGATGGACGAGGAGTTATTGAGACATGGTTAAAGCCGCAGAGAGAACCCTGGCAGTGCAGGGCTACAATGCCTTTCACACATTTGTATAAGTTATTGCACAGGCAAGGACTAAGTGTGGAAGTGTTTCGGTTTACATCAAAAACAATCATACCTCGAGGCTGGTCAAAGAGAGATGATGCACTTGAGGTTCTCCACATCCAAATCGCCAAAGGCAAAGTCTGATACTATATTCTTGCAAGCTATAGGTTCCCCTCTATGACCAGGAAAACCCATAACACATACTTAAACTTAATGAAGTCACTCACCATACAGCCCAATACCATATTCGTGGGTCACTTTAATGACACCATTATAAACTGGGAGTCATACATGGCCCTAAACACGCAGGCCCAGAGATAATAGGAATTTGTCAATGCAAACAACCTGGACCAGACAGCTCATTTGTCCTCCAGGGGCGAGAACATGATTTGGCCCTCACTGATATGAGATAATCCCCCCTCCCCCACTGTAATGTCCTCTCTGGTGAGGTCAGCTATAAAGTTGTCTTCCTTGAAATCAAAACAAACCTGGGACTTCTGCTAACCTTGGAACATTTAGGAACTTTTCTAAGGCAAACATCCTACTATTAAAAGATAACCTGACAAAATAGCATAACCCCCAAGCCCTGAGAACACTATCACGTATGCAGAATTGCATATAAACACTGTACAATCATGCCAATAGATGCATTGAGACAGTGCCTACTACAAATAAAAACAAAATAAACATAGAAAAGCAAACGACCCTGGTAGAATCTCAACATAAAAAAATGAAAACGAAGAACTCGTCAAAAATAAGAAAGTGCAATGCCTAGCAGGATGAACAATCTCTCAACAATCAAAACAAGGAACTCAGAGGAAAAATCAAATTTACCAAAGCCAAGTTTGAGGTAAAATTGCCTCGTAGACCAGGGAAGAGCCATACGGCTTTATTTAGGTAGGTTCATAACCTCAAAGGCAGCACACAATAATTGTGCAGAACTAATTGTAAATGCAGCCAGAGCCAAAAGATATAGAAAATCTATTGGCTGACAAGTTCAGCTCCAATATTACCTGTCTCCCCTAACCCCCCCTCTGAAAATACAAGTGAGCATAACACCCCCAACCCAACTATCACTAGGCAGTGTCTTCAACACAACATCCAAGGCCAGGAATACAGCATTGATGGGCCCTAATAATATCCCAGGATGTCTCTTAAATAACATGAAGCACAACCTATCAGGACCACTAGAATCACTACTTAACTACAGCCTCCAGACAGTCTTTGTTCCATGCAAATGGAAAACAGCAATGGTCATCCCTCTACACAAGAGTGGTTCATCGACAGAACCCAGAAACTACAGACCCATAAGCTGCACTAGTCTCATATGCAAAGCCATGAAAAGAATTAGCTTAGAAATTATTAACATTGATGTAGGAAATCTTCAGACACTGGATCCAACTCTGTTTGGTCTCATCAAGAGTAGATCATACTCGATCAACCTGGTGGACACCTTTGAGAAGGTCACTAAGGCAATGGATGATGGCAAAATGGTGCACACTGCCTACCTTGACCTCGCCAAAGCATTTAATAACAATACACCACATGTGCATTGTAGCAAAACACAGGAAATTAGCTATAAATCCCTGTGTCACTCAGTAGATTGCTGGGTGGCTCTCAGACAGGACACAAGAAGTTAGGATAGGGGTGTCCACCTCCACAAAGTGAATGGTCACTAGCAGAGTCTCTCAGGGCATTATGTTACATCCACAGCTTTTTGGCATCTACTTCTCTGAAGTCAAAACCAAATTCAAGAGCCTCTGGCTGACCATGTTTGCTGACAACTGCAAACTAGTCACAGTTGTAGAATCTTCCTAAGATATAAATATCCTCCAGGAAGGGCTGACTTAGACAATTAACTGCTGTCAGAGCCACAGTCTGAAACTCAATGCCAAGAAATGCACTACAGTATCCTTTGTGAAGTCGGCCACCCATGGAATCTACCTCATTGATAATACACCCTTAGGATTAGATCCAGTAGTCAGGGATCTGGGGATGTACGAGGACAGTAACTTGGCCTTTAACCATCATGTGTCTCTAGTAGTAAGGAAATCATTCTAAGATGTGCAACTTATAAGCAAGGGTATGGTATCTAGGTCCAAGGAAGTCATCGTTCCACTGCATTCAACCCTCATCAGAGCAATCACAAGAGTGCAACACCCCCCTTCAGTATGTACCTAATCATGCATATGCAACAACTGAAACGTCCACAAAGGCTCCTCACAGAAAGGACACAGGGTGTAAACAACATGCTCTAACTAGTTCACCTCAAAACCCTATCTCTGTACTAAGTCGCCTAAAGACTACTGAGAGGTGAGCTATGCTTGGCATACAAGGCATTCTTGAATTCCACTCTGATGGAACTTTTGCATTTCCACAAAGGACATTAGAAGTACCGGATCTAAGGACTTAAACCTTACTTGTGTCATAAACAGAACACACTGAAGGGACCAGTATGTGTCTCAGTGAGTACCCCTTATCTCAAAAAGGCTTCCCAGCCATGTGAAACAGAATTCTTCCCCAACGCAATTCAAGCATAATTTGGACGATTCCCCAGTGGATTTGAAATAAGAAATTCACTCCTGGTCTGGCACCTATGTCTCTAATGGACAGTGGGAGCCTGTACAAGGTCCCTAAACTTGTCAGATATGTGTCATTAGCATAGTATACACCTATAAACCTATAAAACAAACCACCCCTGATGGCTGCTTCAGAGATGGTCCCTCTCTGTTGGTTTTCACCTTAGTGATGAAGAAGAAGACTGATATATATATCCATATATATATATATATATATATATATATATATATATATATATACATGGGGCAAACCATGCTGTGCTTTCCTAAAGCATTAGAGTGGTCTTTATTTCTGATAGCAAAATGATGTTCTTTGATTCTATCACTTAGCTTGCGAACAGTTTTACCTATGTAGAAACAAGAACAAGTGGCGCAAACAGCACAACAGACCACCATAGTGGAATTGCAATCGAAAAAGCTAGAAAAAGGCACTTTCATATTACAATGAGAAAAATTATAAAACTTTCCAACATACATATAGTGGCAACAAATACACTTGCCACAACTGTGCATACCAATAGGATTGGGAACGTGAGACAAGGATGACAACCAAAGGGAAGGTCTTTGTTTTCAAAAAAGGACTGCAAAGTCCTAGTTCTTGTGAAAGAAAAAGAGGGCTTTTTACCCAAGGTGAACTTAATATTGGGATCACTTATGATGATTTTCTAATTGTTAGAAACTATCTCCCTCAGGGCTTTCATATCTCTGGAAATTGGTAAGGAAAAACTTAATGAATGTTCAGAAAAAGTGTCATGTTTACAGGAAACATTAACTTCCAAAAAACCAAATCTCAGAATAGGTTTGAACCTAGTGTGTTTTCCAGCACTAATTTCATTTCTGACAGAATTAATTAACCCCAAAGGGTAGTTCTTTTGTAAAAGTAACTTAGTGAGAAAATTAGATTCCCTATCAAAAGCATCATCTTCACTAGTAAGCCTAGAAATTTTTATAAATTGCCCCTTGAGAACATTACGTTTCATAAAAAATGGGTGAGAGCTGTTAAAATCTAGGTAATTATTTCTGAAATTATTTTTCTTATGGACAATGGAAACCAAACACATCCTGTGAATATCAATAGAAATGTTAGTGTCTAAAAATGAAACTGAATCACCATAACTGCCAATCACAAACTTTAAAAAACAATACTTTCAGAAAGGGATTCCACAAATAAACGGAGTTGACTCACACTACCCCCCCCCCCCAAACAAAAGATATCATCTATGCATCTCTTGTAATATTTCATAAAATAAAACCCTGGTATGTGTATTAGAGTGTCCATTTCCCACTCGCTTAAAACCAAATTTGCAAATGCTGGGGCCATTTCGTTCCCATAGCCACCCCTCTGACTTATCAATAAATATTGTTGTTAAAATGAAAAAAAATATTTTCCAGAACTAAGGACATGAGCATGTTCAAGGTTTCAACTTTCTTTCTGGGGAATTTAACATATTTAAGTAAAAAATGTCTAACATAGTTTAAACCATCAGCATGGGGGATACTAGTATATAACGCTACAACATCCAAAGTGACAAGAATACAGTTGGACAAATTAACATCAGCTTCAAAATGTTATTCAGAAAATCCCATGAATCCCTGATGTAATGGGGGGTAAATATAAAAAATTTAAAAAAAAATGTACAATAAGCTGGTGATACAAGTGTGCATACCCTTAAACTAATACTTTTTTGAAGCACATTTTGATTTAATTACAACATTCAGTTTTCTTGGGTAGGATTCTATCAGCATGGCACATCTTGACTTGGCAATATTTGCCCACTCTTCCTTGCAAAAGTGCTCCAACCTATCAGATTGCGAGGGCATTTCTTGTGCACAGCCCTCTTCAGGTCACCCCGCAGAGTTTCTATTGGATTTACGTCTGGGCTCTGGCTGGGCCATTTCAAAACTTTAATTTTCTTCTGGTGAAGCCATTCTTTTATTGATTTGCATGTATGCTTGTGGTCATTGTTGTGTTGAAAAAAGAAGTTATGTACTTACTATAACGTTCCATCTGAGTAGGTAACTTCATTTGTCAGCAACCTGTGGGTATTGGATCTGAATCGGATCCGAGCCGAAAGCTTTATTCAGCTAAGATCCGAGCTCCAAGCTCCTCCCTCTTACCCATAACCCCCTGCCGTCCTCCTCAGTCCTCAGATCGAGTTTGCTTAGCGTTATAACCTACTACAATCAAGATCAACTAAACTTCCTAACCTGATGTTATCTGGAACAGAGGACACAAGGTCCTAAAAAGACGAGCTACAGGTTAGGGGGATGGAGGGGGGGTTGGTTGCTGACAAATGAAGTTACCTACTCAGATGGAACGTTATGGTAAGTACATAACTTCTTTATCTGAAGTAGTTAACTTCATTTGTTCATCAACCTGTGGGACAGAGTCCCCAGCTACCTAAACTTGGGAGGTCCTCATGGAAGAATATTCCGGAGCACTGCAGAGCCAAAGGACGCCTTTCCTCTGGAAATTAAATCCAGCTTGTAATGTGTAATAAAGGTATGGGATGAAGCCCAAGTGGCTGCAGAACAAATATCATCCAAGGACACCCTGGACCAAAAGGCAGCAGAAGTTGAAATCGATAGAGTAGAATGGGCGTGAACTCCGAGGTCGGCCAGAACTCTTATATGCAAGAAGTATACATTGTGAAATCTATCTGGACAATGTAGCTTTTGACACAGGTTTACCCAAAAAGGGTTTCGCAAAGGATACAAGGAGTTGCTCAGATTTTCTATGACCAGCAGTCCTGTGAAAATAAAACCTCAATTGTCTGTGCACATATAAAGAGTGTAATTTGTATTCACCTTTGTTTTGATAATTTGGGAAAAAAAACTGGCAAATTGATAGATTGATTAATGTTGGACTCAGAGGTGACTTTAGGTAAGAAGGAGGGATTGGTCCTGAGGGATACTTTATCTTTATGGAAGACCAGATATGGAGGTTTGGCGCAAAGGGCTTGAAGCTCTGAAACCCTTCTGGCCAAAGTGATGGCAATGAGAAAGGCCGTCTTCCAAGATACGTATTTAAGATCCACCATAGCTGCAGGTTCAAAGGAGGGGCAAGTAAGAGCCTGAAGAACAAGGGTTAAATCCCACGGAGGGACTGCATCCTTCACAGGAGGCCTTAACAGGAAAGTACCCTTAACGAAAGTTTTGCAGATCTTGGAAGAAGCTAATGAACCGAGATCACTTCCCACATGAAAGTGTGAAATTGCTGCTAATTGGACTTTGATGGTGGAGGAGCTAGCACCTTGATCGAAAAGGTGCGACAAAAACACTAATACGGCTGGGATCGTGGCTGTAAAGGGGTCCATATGTCTATGTTCCGCCTAGATCGAAAAACATTTCCATTTGCTCTTATAGACCTTCCTGGTAGAAGGTTTATGAGCGGCTACTAGAAAAGCTTTGACAGAAGAGGAGATACCAGGAGTCCTAGCTATGATCGGAACTGGATCAACCAAGCTGTGAGCTTGAGATTGTCCAGGTTTGGAGTTGTCAATTCCAGAGGGTGAGAAATTAGATCCGGAGTGGGATCCAGAATCCATGGAAGACTGACCAGATGAGACCATAGGCAAGGGAACCACGTCTGACGAGGCCAGAATGGGGCTATGAGGATCACTCTGCTCCTCAACCGACAAGCTTTCTGCACGAATCTTACCATGAGGGGAAGAGGTGGATAAGCATAAAGTAGACCGGATGGCCAAGCATGGACTAGAGCGTCTCTGGGGGATTCCCCTGGTGGGGGAAGTAGAGCGAAGTACTCACTGCACTTTGCGTTCGAAGGCGACGTGAAAAAAATCACAGCAAGGTTGACCCCACTTGAGGAAGATCTGCTTCGCTACTCTTGGGTTCAGAGACCACTCATAAGGTGAGAGGATGGTTCGACTCAGCTTGTCCCCAAAATGTTGGACCGACCCGGAATGTGCATTGCTATCAGAAAGAGGTTGGTGGAGATCGCCCATTCCCAAACTCTCATGGCCTCTCGACACAGTGGGTAGGATCTGGTTCCTCCCTGTTTGTTGATATACTAGACTACAGACATGTTGTCCGATTGAATCGCAATTGTCCCTGAGGGAAGAAGGGCCTGGAGTGCTTGTAACACTAACAGCACCGCCCTCATCTCCAGGACATTGTTGTGCAACAAGGTCTCTGAATGTGTCCACGTGCCTTGGACGGTTCTGCCCATGCAGTGCCCCCCCCCCGAGGCGAGAAGCGTCCGTGGTCACCGTGGCTTGGGGTGGGGTCATAGAAAAGGGACGCCCTTCCCAGAGTTCCGAGGATTGGATCCACCAGAGTAGGGACCTCTTGCAAACATTGTTGAGGGGAATAGTCATACTTAGGGGATGTTGCAGGATAGACCATTGGACCTGCAATGTCCATTGCAGGATCCTCATGTTTAGACGAGCGAATGGTGAAAGATTGATGGCAGCCGCCATGGAACCTAGTGCCTTAAGGACCAATTCCGCTGGGGGGCTCGGGGATTGGAGGAGAGCCATCACATGGAATGTCAAGGTTTGAAGCCTGCCCGGAGTTAGGAAGACCCTCAACAGGTTTGTATCTATCCTGTCTCCTATGAAATCTAAGGTCTGAGTTGGCTGAAGGGAGGATTTCTTGAGATTGATAGAAATTCCCAGATGAGAGGCCAAGTGAAGGAAGTAATTCCTGGCTGAACAGAGTAGATGCCTGTTAGGGGCGGTCAGGAGCCAGTCGTCTAGGTATGGAAAGACCTGTATCCCCTGAAGCCTCAGGTGGGCCGCTACAACTGCCATCACTTTGGTGAACACCCTGGGGGCTGTGGTGAGACCAAAGGGAAGGACCCTGAACTGATAGTTACTGTCTACCAGCCGGAAGCGGAGAAACCTCCTGGATCATCTGTCCATTAAAATGTGGTAGTACGCATCCTTGAGGTTTACAGAGCACATCCAGTTGTTCTCCTGTAGGAGAGGGAGAATGGATTGAATGGTGACCATCCTGAATTTTTCTTTGGCGACTGCTAGGTTCAGAAGGGACAGGTCGAGGATTGATCTTAAGTCCCCTGTCTTTTTTGGCACCAAAAAGAACTTGGAGTAGAAGCCTGATCCGGACTGGTCTTGGGGGACGGGCTGGATTGCTCTTTTTTCTAGCAGCTGCTTTATTTCTGTGGCTGCTGCCTCCCTTTGATTGGGTGGGACATCGGGGTCTGAGAGGACGATTCAGAAAAGGGATAGTGTAACCTCTGGATATGATTCAAAGCACCCAGCAATCCATTGTAATGAACTCCCAAACTGCTAGGTGCCTCGAGAAGTGCCCCCGACTGCCTCCAGAGTGAAGCAGTCGGGTAACCCCTCAGGGTTGCTGCGCGGGCCGATCCGAAAAGGGTTCTCTTGACCCGAAATTCTTCAGACTCCCTCTGTCTCTGGGCCTGCGTCCACCCTGTCCTCCTCTGCCTCTGAAGGACGAGGGGTTTAGAGCAAAACGGGACTGTTGAGACTTCCGGAACCACATCTTCTTTTGTCCCCTTTGGTTCCTGGAAAAGGACCTTTGGGGAGCTGAGAAATGGATTCCGATGGCAGACAACGTCTTCCCATCTTTCTCGCTCAGGACCAGCATGTCGCGGACGGTCTTGCCAAACAGTGGAGAGCCGTCAAAAGGGGCATTTGTGAAGGACGCCTTGAAGGGTTCCGAAAAGTCACAGAGGCGGAGCCAGGCATGCCGCTGTAAGACAATCCCTGCTCCGCTAGCTCTAGCGGCTCCTTCCATGGCATGGGAAAGGAGATGCATAGAAGTGTTTGAAATGGACTTAAGAGTGGCCATTCAGGCTGAGAATACTTTCTTATCCTCAGCCAACATGGACTCTGGGGGCGACCCTGCGTATTCCTTGATAAGATCCCGCTGGAGTCGTATGACATGCGCCATGTAGTTCAGCGACCTTACAGAGAAGGTGGCTGAAGCAAACATCCGCTTCCCTATGCGGTACATCGTCCAAGACTCCTTGTCGGGTGGATGGACCGAGGAACTCTCCTGGGCCAGTTCCTTCTTGGTGGCAGCTGCCACCAACATGGCATCTACTGGAGCACCTTTGCTCCAAACCATCCTGTCTGTGGGTGGGCTAAGAATTTTGTCAGGTGTCTTTGGTATGGGCTCCACAGTGTCCGGTTCCTTCCATGCCCTGGTAGTAATCAGATCTACCAGGGGATCGGCGGGAGGGGACATCCAAGAGGTAGATGGGCCTGCATCAAATGCCTTCAGAAACACGGACTCATCGGAGGAAGGCTTTTGGGCTGACCACCCCCCTCTAATACGAAGCATTTCCATAATGTCTCCAAAGAAGAAGTCCTCGGGGGGTGACCTTGGGGAACCTTCCCCTTCCTCTAAGTCCGTGTCCTCTGTCAGGGACTCAGGTGAGTCCAAGTGCCTCCTCTTGCGCTTACGTTTGTTAGGAACCTCCTTGGGGGGGGGGGCTGTCCGAGGATGCCTCACCAACCACATCCTGTTCCTCTAAGGGGAACCATCTGGGATGTAGGCACAGGCTGTCCCTGGGGCCGGGTGATGGAAGGTAGGCCCTTCTGAGAGGGAGTGATGGGTGGAACTGCAGCAGGAGCCTGGGGCCTCGAGTCCCTCGACAAAACCCTCTCCACAACATCGAACGCCGAAGGAGAACTGCTCTCTCTAAGCTCCGACAGCAACCCCTTTGGATCCGAGGTGCGGACCGGAGCCGGCACCAATGAATTCAGATCCGAAGGGCCAGTGTGCTCCGACCGAGGCGGAGCCGAAGACACGCTAACACCTCTGGATCCGAAGCTCAGCTCATGGCTCTGAGAGCTCGGATCCGAAAACGGACCCGATAAGCTCGAGGGTACGGTCGGAACCAAAGAAGGGAGTACTATCGGTGCTGAGCCTCCCCCGGCTCCGATGCTGCCTGGATCTGACAGCTCTGAACCCCGGAAGTGGGTCGGAGAAGGAGCAATCGGGGCAAAAAAGGGGGCCGAGCTACCCCCCGGAGAGGGGGGGGGAGGCAGGATCATTCCCATCTGCAGTTGGGCCTGGAGAAACCTACGCATCATCCGGTCCATATCTGCATCTGACAAGCTTCTTGTAGACCTTGATGAGGCCACCGAGATAGGCCTGGAGTGACATCTCAAAGGCGACCGGGTCTCCTCCTCCTCCTCTGGCCCCGGAGAAAAACGGGGAGAATGGAGCCGGGAAGGAGAAGGCCCGGAGGCCCTAGGAGAGACTAGCTGCTTCACTGGCGGAGCCGAAGAGGAAGCTTTGGCTCACCGCTTGTGGTGCCTGTCCTTTTTTCTCTCCCTCCTAGATTCCCTCTCCTCCTGAGCCTCGGTGAGAGGGTGAGTCCTGGCCAGGGGAGTAGGGATTGCGGGTGGAACCGCTGCGGTAGCAGCCGGTGCCGCCGAGGGAGAAGAGGACAAAGCCGAGTCCGGGGGCAGAAGTCCCGCCAGAATCAGCTTCGACCTCTTATCCCTCAAAGCCCTGGGGTTGAAGGCTGCACAAATCATGCAGCCCGAAGAAAGGTGGTCAACCCCAAGGCAGATAACACACAGAGTGTGGCCATCCACTGGGGATAGCTTATGGCCACACTCGGTGCATTTAGAGAAGAAAGTTTTAGGGGCGTCGGCCATAATTGTAACAAGGGCCTAACCCAAACACACCTTCACACACACGGGAAGAGGGAGACTAGTAAACCGAGAAAAAATAAAGATTTACTACAAAAACATGGCTAAAACAACTACAAAAGGGAACAACACTCACTCGCTAACAGTTAAATTAAAACTAGGTAAAAAAACAGAGGAAATTTTCTTCAAAAACTCACGAAACCCTACACCTGGAACTCATTCCAGTTGTTTGAATAAGCTGCGGCAAACGAGATCTGGGGACTGAGGAGGATGGCAGGGGGTTATGGGTAAGAGGGAGGAGCTTGGAGCCCGGATCTTAGCTGAATAAAGCTGCTGGCTTGGATCTGATTCGGATCCGATACCCACAGGTTGATGAACAAATGAAGTTAACTACTTCAGATGGTGAAATTCCTCTTCATCTTCAGCTTTCTAGCAGACGCCTGAAGATTTTGGGCCAAAAGTGACTAGTATTTGGAATTGTTCATAATTCCCTCCACCTTGAATAAAGCCCCAGTTCCAGCAGAAGCAAAGCAACCCCAAGGCATGATACTGCCACCACTATGCCTCAGCGTGGGGATGGTGTTCTTTTGGTGATGCAAGTGTTGTTTTTGCGACAAACTTACCTTTTGGAAATGTGTAGAAAAAGTTCAACTTTGGTCTTATAAGACCATAACACATTTTCCCGCATGCTTTTGGGAGACTTGATGTATTGTTTTGCAAATTTTAGCTGGACCTGGATGCTTTTCTGTGTAAGAAAAGGCTTCCATCTTGCAATCCTACCTCATAGCCCAGACACATGGAGAAAATATGGGAGATTGTTGTCACATGTAGTATACAACCATTACTTGCCAGAAATTCCCTCAGCTTCTTCAGTGTTGCTGTATGTCTCTTGACAGCCTCCCTGACTAGTTTTCATCTTGTCTTTTCATCAATTTTGGAGGGACGTCCAGTTCTTTGCAACGTCACTGTTGTCCCATATTTTCTCAACTTTTTGATGACTGCCTTCACTGTGTTCCATGCTATATCAAATGCTGTGGAAATGTTTTTGTACCCTTCTCCTGACTGGTACCTTTCAACAATGAGATCCCTTTGATGCTTTGTAAGCTCTCTGCTAACCATGGCTTTTGCTGTAGCAGACAACTGAGTAAATGTCAAGAAAATCCTACTAGGACAGCTGAACTTTATTTGGGGTCAATCAGAGTCTCTTTAATTGATGGCAGGTGTGTACCAAAGAGGACTGAATGCTGTAATTAAATCAAGAGGTGCTTCAACAAAGTATTAGTTTAAGGGAGTACACACTTATGCAACCAGTTTATTGTACATTTTTTATTTTTTTATATTTTCCCCCTAACAGATTTGTTTGTTTTTCAATTGAATTGTACAGGTTATAGGTCACATTAAAGGTGGAAAAAGTTTTGAAATGATTCATTGTGGTCTCATTTTTTATATCACAAAAAAATGGCATTTTAACAGGGGTGTGTACACTTTTTATATCCACTGTGTGTGTGTGTGTGTGTCTGTATATATATATATATATATATATATATATATATATATATATATATATATATATTTTTTTTTTTTTTTTTTTTTTAAATAATATATACATCTGATATAATTAAGGGGTAGCCACAGTATTTCTTGATAAAGCCAAAGATATTGTAGAAGTTCTGGAAAGCATTTACAGAATATAATTTCATGTAAGGAAATGGTTAGATCACTTAATTAGGCTCTTTTCTTGCTTTAATTATAATCGTAAATATGTTTAAGTACTTTAAATCAACAGATAAAAGGAATAACTAAAGTGTTGCAGCATTCCATACACTACATGCTACTGCTAATAAAAAGAAAATAACCACATATAAAACCACTGAGCTCATACAGGGAGAAAAAGAAATGCTGTACAGACAAGATTAATCTGAGGAATGCTCAATATATTTAATTACTATAAAAACAGAAAAAACATCATGACATATTAGTGATAAGTCTACTGTCTGTCTTGTAACCTAGTCATGTTAATTAGTCAAAATGTACATATGTTTAGCCAGTTCCAGTGGCATTCAGTGATAAAGCCATGACTATGGTCTTGGTAACCAGGGTTTGATCTGCTCAAGATAAAACACTTGGCCAAGAAGGAAGGAAGGATGTAAGGGTATGTGTCCAGCTCATCCATTCTAGGGCAAGGGAAATGGCTCTGGCTTATCACTTGGATGACACCTAGCCATACAAATGTAGCTGAGTGAGCATGTGGAAGCATGTGGAGACATGCTCCTTGTCACAGAAACCATACAGTGGAGCTTGGACAGTCACCACAGGGAGGTGCTCTGCTATAGTAGAGGTAGGCTGTACCATAGAACCAGCAAGCTAGTTTACTCCCTACTACCCACCACTACAGAGTGACTGGGACGATTGGGCAATATAGCCAGGAACAAATAGGCCACAGAGATCTCGCTTATCCCAGTGAAGCCCAGAACATATTGGCTAACTGGGTGCTAGAATAGGAGCCACTGATTCAATCCTGTGGAAAGGAAAATAGAAATGCTCTAATTTATTTCTTATTTCTTACAGTGAAGGGGCTTAGATTTCCTGATCATCAAGGATGGGGCAGTTGGAAAAGTATAAAAGTTAGAAAGAAATTTGTAGAGAATTATGAGTGATGAATAACAGGTATATTTTGCTGAGGATAGCACTACTCTGGAAAAGACTACCTATCCACATAAAAGAAAGTTCATCACTGTCCATATTCAAGCACAACTTAGATCTATGGATAGGGAAATAGAAATTTTACCCCAAGACTGCCCCCTGTACAAATAATGCACAGAGGTAGCTACTAATTCTTTATCCTATGCATGGGTCCCATCAAATTATCTATGGCATGATCCCAATTATTCTCACTACGGATAACATATAAATCATTGACCTTGGAATGGGCAATGACAATCTATAACCAAATAGGATAAGCTATTTTAAGCAAAACAAAAAGGAAATTAGCTAGGCTTAAAATGGCCTGCAAGGGCCGCTAGCCTAGAGCTTCTGTATGAACTTATGAACAACCCAAGACTGAGAGTTAATAAGAAGTTATGTACTCACCATAATGTTCCATCTGAGTAGGTGACTTCATTTGGATGCAACCTGTGGGATTCGGATCCGACATCGGATCCGAGCCGGCAATTCATAAGCTTTAGGATCCGAGCTCCTAGCTCCACCCTTTACCCATAATCCCCTGCTAAGCCCTGACTGACCTCAGATTGAGTTTGCCCTGTGAATACCAGTATAACAGAATCCAGGGAAACCAGGACTAATAGCGCCATGAAAGGTCAGGGGGATGGAGGGGGGGATGGTTGCATCCAAATGAAGTCACCTACTCAGATGGAACGTTATGGTGAGTAAATAACTTCTTAATCTGAAGTAGGAAGACTTCATTTGTCTGCAACCTGTGGGACAGAGTCCCCAGCTACCTGTATCTTGGGCGGCTGTCATGGAAGGATGTTCCGGAGCATCGCAGAGCCAAAGGATGCTCTCCCTCTGGAAACAACGTCCACTTTGTAATGTGAAATGAAAGTATGAGATGAGGTCCAAGTGGCTGCTGCACAGATATCATCTAATGGTACTCTAGATTTAAAGGCAGCAGAAGTAGATACTGCTCTTGTAGAATGTGCTGTAATTCTCTGAGGAGCTGGCCTTCCTGAGGTGTCATAAGCCTGCATGATACAATTAGAAATCCACTTTGACAAGGTGACCTTAGAGACTGCCTTACCCAGTGCAAATTTTGCAAAGGAGACAAACAGTTGATCGGATTGTCTATGACTAGCTGTTCTATGAATGTAGAAACACAGTTGTCTATGAACATCTAAGGAATGCAGTTTATATCCTCCTTTGTTTTTATATTTGGGAAAAAAAAATGGCAAATTAATAGATTGGTTAATATTGGATTCGGAAGCAATCTTTGGAAGAAAGGAAGGATTGGTCCTGAGGGAGACCCTATCAGGAAAAAAGGAGAGATAAGGTGGTTTGACGCACAGAGCTTGGAGTTCTGAAACTCTTCTAGCTGACGTAATGGCCACTAAGAAAGCAGTTTTCCAGGAAAGATACTTCAAGTCCACAGAGGCTGCAGGTTCAAAAGGAGGAGCGGTTAGGGACTGCAGCACTAAAGATAAGTCCCAAGGTGGTATGGCTTCCTTAACAGGAGGTCTTAAGAGGAAAGCACCCTTAAGAAAGGTTTTACAAATTTTTGCCACAAGAAAGAGGTTGGTGGAGATTGCCCATTCCCATACTCTCATGGCCTCTCGACAAAGGGGGTAGGACCTGGTTCCCCCGTTTGTTGATGTACCAGACTACAGACATGTTGTCTGTCTGGATAGCAATAGTTCCTACAGGAAGAAGGCTGTGTAGTGCTTGCAACGCTAATAGCACTGCCCTCATCTCCAGAACATTTATATGCAGGGAGGTCTCTGAACTGTTCCACGTGCCTTCGACAATCCTGCCCGCTGAATGCCCCCCCTCACCCGAGGTGAGAAGCGTCCGTGGTCACTGTGGCTAGGGGGAATGCAGTACAGAAGGGTCTCCCTGTCAGGAGGTCCGGCGACTGGAGCCACCAGAACAAGGAGCTCTTGCATGCTCTGCTGATGGCTATCGGGCTGTTGAGAGGAAGATAAAGCGGGGACCATTGGACCTGGAGGGTCCATTGAAGGATCCTCATGTGTAGTCGAGCATGAAGGAGGAGTGGGATGGCTGCCGCCATTGAACCTAGGGCCCTCAGGACCATAGCTGCAGTCGGAGCAGGTTCTAAGATGGCCGTGATATGACACCTCAGGTTGGACAGTCGATCTAGAGTGAGGAATGCCCGCATGTTTCTTGTGTCAAATCTTCCTCCTATAAAATCTATAAGCTGTGTGGGGGCCAGGGAAGATTTTCCTCGGTTTATGGTGATGCCCAGCCGACGGGCTACATGAAGGAAATAATCAGTGGCTGAGCACAGTAGATGCCTTGATGACGCTGTAAGGAGCCAGTCGTCCAGGTATGGAAACACCTGAATTCCCTGGAGTCTCAGGTGGGCCGCTACCACTGCAAGTACCTTGGTAAACACCCTGGGGGCAGAGGTGAGACCAAAGGGAAGGACCCTGAACTGGTAGTGACTGGCTCCCAGCCGGAAGCGAAGGAACCTCCTGGACCATCTGTCCATTAGGATGTGGTAGTACGCGTCCTTGAGGTCTATAGAGCACATCCAATCGTTCTCCCGCAAAAGGGGGAGGATAGATTGTAAGGTGACCATCCGGAATTTTTGTTTGGTTACAGACAGGTTCAGTCGTGACAGGTCTAGGATCGGTCTTAAGTCCCCCGTCTTTTTTGGCACCAAGAAGAAACTGGAGTAAAATCCTGATCTGGTCTGATCTCGGGGGACATGTTGGATGGCTCTTTTTGTTAGTAGCTGTGCGATTTCCACAGTTGCTACCTCCCGTTGATCGGGTGTCACATCGGAGAGGTTTTTGGATCTGGGAATACTGTGAAGGGGAATTGAATAGCCTCTGGATATCACTCAAAGAACCCAATGGTCTGACGTGATTGACTCCCATGATGTCAGGTGCCTCGAAAAACGCCCCCCGACTGCCTCTAGAGAGGAGCAGCCGGGTAACCCATCAGGGTTGCTGTGTGGGTCTGTCAGAGAAAGGTTCTCTGGACCCAAAATTCCTAGGAGCCCCTCTGCCTCTAGGACGGCGACCTCCCTGTCCTCCTCTGCCATGGAAGGACTGGTTGTCTGGAGCAGGTTGGGATTGCTGCGATTTCCAGAACCACATCTTCTTCTGTCCCTTTTGGTTCTTCGAGAAGGACCTCTGGGGAGTTGAGAAGCGGACTCCGACGGCAGACAGCATCTTCCCATCCTTCGCTCTGGACAAGCGTTTCGCGAACCGTTTTGCCAAAAAGGGCAGAACCATCGAAGGGGGCATTCGTGAAGGTCGCTTTGAAGGGCTCCGCAAAATCACAGTGGCGGAGCCAGGCCTGGCGTCTCATAACAAGGCCCGATCCGCTAGCTCAAGTGGCTCCCTCCGTTGCGTGAGATAAGAGCCACATAGAAGTATTAGATACCGCTCTGAGAGTGGCCATACGGGTGGAGTACACTTGTTTGTCCTCCGCCGATATGGACTCCGGGGGAGATGCAGCGTATTCCTTAATCAGGTCTCGCTGCATCCTGATCACGTGTGCCATATAGTTCAGCGCCCTCAGGGCAAAGGTTGCTGAACTAAAGACTCGCTTCCCAATGCGATCCATCGAGCGGGATTCCTTGCTCAGGGGATGCATAGAGGGACTCTCCTGAGCCAATTCCCTCTTTGTGGCTGCAGCCATCAGCATGGCATCTACCGGGGGTCCCTTACTCCAATGTGTACGGTCCGATGGGGGACTAAGAATCTGGTCCGGACGTTTGGGAACAGGCTCTACTGGGTCCGGGTCCTTCCACGCTCTGGTGGCAATAAGATCCACCAGAGGGTCGGCAGGAGGGGACACCCAAGAGGTAGACGGGCCCGCCTCAAATGCCTCCAAGAACAAAGACTCGTCCGAGGAGGCCTTGGGGGCAGACCACCCCCCCTTGATCCTTAACATTTCCATAATGTCTCCAAAGGAGACATCTTCTGGGGGTGATCTTGGAAAGCCCTCCCCTTCCTCCAAGTCCGTGTCTTCAGTAATAGACTCGGGGGAGTCCACGTGCCTCCTCTTACACTTATGCTTACGAGGGACTTCCTCGGGGGGACTGTCTGAGGAGTCCTCGCCAGCAACCAGTTGTTCCAAAGGAACCACTTGGGACATTGAGGCAGGCTGTCCCTGAGACCGGCTGATGGGTGCCTGGCCCAGCTGCGAGGGAGTGCGGGATGGAGCCGAGACAGGGACCCGGGGTCCGGATGTCCTCGACAGAACCCTCTCCACAACGTCGAAGGCAGAGGGGGAGCCGACTTCTCTAACACCCGACAGCCGACCCCCACTCGGATCCGACAAATGGATCAGAACCGGAGCCGAGACCATCGGATCCGAGAGACTGGTGCACTCCGACCTAGATGGAGTCAAAGAGACACCCGCTGCCTCGGGTCCGAGGCTACCCGAAGCACTCAAGGGAGGGATCGGATCCGAGGTGCGCCGACCAGTCGGATCCGACCCACCCCCGGGTCCAACGCTGCCCGGCTCCGAAAGCTCCGAACCCGGGAGTCGGGTTGGAGAAGGAGCTATGGGGGCAAAAAAAGGGGTCGAGGCCCCTCCCGGATGGGGGGGGGCCAGGAGCACTCCCATCTGCATCTGGGCCTGGATGAATCGCCTCATCATCCAGTCTATATCAGCGTCCGACATAGAAAATGTTGACCTCGACGAGGCCACCGAGGCGGATCTAGACTGTCGCCTTGATGACCTCAATGAAGGCCTAGTCTCCACCTCCTCGGGTCCAGGAGAGAACCGAGGGGATCGGAGCCAAGGAGGAGGAGACTTAGAAGCCAGAGGGGAAGCACGCTTAGGCGGCG
This sequence comes from Protopterus annectens, assembly GCF_019279795.1. Taxonomy (NCBI): domain Eukaryota; kingdom Metazoa; phylum Chordata; order Ceratodontiformes; family Protopteridae; genus Protopterus; species Protopterus annectens. Next base: position 1,359,953,153 of record NC_056744.1, on the reverse strand, counting down.
GGGCCGAGACAGAGGCCTCGGCCCTCCGCTTATGGTGCCCTTCCCTGTGTCTCTCCTTTTCCCTCCTGGTCTCCCTATCCTCCAGTTTTTTTAGCGGGAGATTGAGTCCCTGCCGGAGGAAGGGAGACCGAAGTAGCCACTGGTGATTTCTGAGTAGGGAGGATAGCAGTGGCCGAGGCCGAAGCCGATTCAGGGGGGAGAAGTCCCACCAGAACCAACTTCGACCTCCGCTCCCTTAAAGCCCGGGGATTGAACCCTGCACAAATGGTACAACCAGATGAAAGGTGTTCAACCCCAAGGCATTTAACGCACCGAGTGTGGCCATCAGCCAGGGAGAGCTTATGGCCACACTCGGTACATTTAGAAAATATAGCCTTGGGGGCTTCAGACATAGCTACGCCCTAACAGGCCTTAACAAAAAAACACACACACAACAAACACACACTAAACGGACACCCGAGAAAGTTAACTAAAGAAGGGAGGAAGCCTAAACAAACACAGTTTAACTTTTGCTAAGTTATAAGAAAAAAATATAGACAAAAAATATGTCACCAATTTCTTTTCACTATGGAGCTCGAAATTCCTGTCAGCTACTGAACGCGGCAAACGAAATCTGGGGTCAGTCAGGGCTTAGCAGGGGATTATGGGTAAAGGGAGGAGCTAGGAGCTCGGATCCTAAAGCTTATGAATTGCCGGCTCGGATCCGATGTCGGATCCGAATCCCACAGGTTGCAGACAAATGAAGTCTTCCTACTTCAGATACTAAGTTTAGAATGACAATATAATTTACAGCACATAAATTGTGGGAGGGTTCTATTTGAGAGGAAATAAGTAAGGTGAGGCACAGTGAAATTGCATTAAGTTCCGTCCTTCCTAGGCAAGAGTTCTTAGCCATATGCATCCACTGAAAAATGCTGTGCTGATTAGGTAAACAGTTCACTCACTTGTTAAAAGTAATCTAAAAAAATAAAAGAGATATAGCGTTAGGTGTTTCAACATACATGGAATGCTGGCTACCTTGTACAAAGGGTTAAAAACAACTCTGCCGGAGCACTAGTCTGTTTCAAAAATGAAATCATTCTTCAAAGTCAAGAGTATACTTTAAATGCCATTCCAAGCAAAAATCTTGCTCTCAAAAACTGTGATGAAAACTAGGGATTTGGAATTTTATGCTTAATCTCATTTTATTGTGAGACATCATAAAAATACTAATATGTCCTTTCAGGTAGGGTAGGGACAGAATATGGTATACACACGTGGCAGAGGCTATATGTGTACTACATGTTGTGAAATTAGAATTCCAAAATACAAGTTTAAAAATATTTTTGTTTTTTTGGGGTATGAACTCCAATGTGATAAGCACAGTAAAGCACTCAACATGGGAAAAGCAATGATGCAGTTCAGTGTGGGTGACTTAATTCAATGCAGACATAAGTCTGCAGTTCCAATCAAATACTGCTTAATCTGTTAGTGCAAGCAACAATAACCATAACCTTGGGAACTAATGAACTATGTAGTAAAGAATCTTGTATTAACACAAATCTCACCAGCAGAGCAATGAACTAATAACAAAAATATAACTGCAGGGTTAACTGTACTGAGCATTAAAACTGTCATTATTGCTTGTATTCTGTAGAGCACATGTTACTAGCAATCAAATTTCAGTGCATTTATTGCTGCGTAATGAAAATAAAACAAAACTGCTTTGTACAACAGCAGGACAACACAAAGTATCACTAAGTACACATCACTACCATATCTGAACCTCCGAGTGCACAATGGAAGAACAATGCATAAACTGAGAGAACACAGTCTTTGCCAGTTCCACCTAATATTCATTACACAAGTTAGATTAGCTATCTAAAATAAAGTTGGTTATAATTACAGGATCACTATGGAATTGAACAGACGTAACTTTAACAACCAGCTACAATTGTATATTATGGTAAATACAAGCACTCTAATGTTACTTTAAAGGTACATCTTGAAGTCTAACCCCACTCCCTTTAAAGCACAGAATACTTAAGCTTGACCTAATGCTGCATTACAGAAAAAAATAGAAGTTATGTTCTTACCATAACGTTCCATGTTAGTTGTCTTATTCTCGCCTTCTTCTTGCTGGATGGGTTGGGGGCGACCTCGGCTCGGCCACTCTAAAAGCTCGAGAGTTGGTTCAGGCTCCCTATATCCCACAATGCTAGGCGAGTTACCTCAGATCTCGTTTGTAAGCTAACCCCAGCTTATAATAGTAACAGAATAACTCTAAACAGAGTCCACCTCTAACAACAGGGAGAAGAAGGGTGACCTACATCCTGATTCAGGAAATATGCAAGCAGCATATGCCTAAGAAAGAGGTGGTAGAAAAGAGGTCACAATCACAACTCCTCTAGGTCTGTCCAGGCCAGGGGAAGGAGGGTGGGGCCAAGAAGGCGAGAAGAAGACAACTAACATGGAGCGTTATGGTAAGAACATAACTTCTATATGTTAAGTTGTCTATCTCGCCTTCATTCTTGCTGGATGGGACCGTCCTAGCACCTTGTCCCGGGTGGCCTAACGGAACAGACTCCTGAGAACAGTGGAACCAAAGTTAGCTCTATGCCTAGAAGCTAAATCCAACTTATAATGAGAAATGAAAGTGTGAGGAGTAGCCCAAGTAGCGCTGCACAAATGGTGTCAATAGGCAGTCTGTCTTGGAAGGCTAAGGAAGTAGCCAAAGCTCTGGTAGAATGGGCCTTAGGTTTATTAGGCAGCTTTTGGTGTCTAATCTCATAAACAAGGGTAATCAGAGATGTAAGCCATCTAGATAATGATACCTTTGAAACTGAAAGTCCCTTTCTGCCTTCTGCATAGGAGACAAACAGTTGATCAGATTTTCTGAAATGTTTTGTTCTATCCAAATAGTACCTCAACTGACGATGAACATCTAGCCAGTGTAATTTTTGTTCAGACCTATTGGAATATTCTGGAAAAAAGACAGGGAGGTCAATGCTTTGATTTAGATTTGACGTCGAGACTACCTTAGGCAAGAAGGACGGGTAATAGATAAGGAGGTCGACAGCTGAGTGCATGAAGTTCTGAGACTCTTCTAGCTGAAGTAATAGCTACCAGAAAGAGAGTCTTCTATGAGAGCAATTTTAAAGAACAGGAGGCTGCAGGTCCGAAAGGGGGTAGAATCAAAGAAGTAAGAACTAAATTTAGGTCCCAAGGAGAAGGAGGATTTCTTATAGTAGGTCTGAGAAGAAAAACTCCTTTCAAAAAGGCTTTGCAAAGCTTGTGGGACATTAAGGCAGACTCAGAAATACCCACATGAAAGTTAGAGATAGCTGCCAATTGAACTTTAAGAGTAGAAGGGGATGAACCTGCATGGAAGAGTTCAGCTAGAAAATCAAGGACTATTTGGATGGAAGCAGTGAAAGGATCTATGTTCCTTCCTTGAGCCCAATATGTGAAGCGTTTCCACTTACTCAAATAAATCTTCCTAGTGGAAGATTTATGGGAAGCTATCAAAATATCTCGAACAGAGTGAGATAATTGAGAAGCCTGGCTAAGGTTGGAACTGGAGGAACCAAGCAGTGAGGTTCAGAGGGAGGGCGATGTAACTGACCCGATTGATGGATCAGGTCTGGAACTAGGTCCAGATGCCAAGGTCGCTCCAGTAGAAATTGATGTAGAAGGAACCACACCTGTCGAGGCCAGTAAGCAGCAATGAGGATCAGCGAGGCCTTCTGAGCGATAGCTTTCTGTATCACTTGAGAGATTAGTGGGAAGGGAGGAAATGCATACAGAAGTCCCGGGGCCAAACTTGGACTAGGCGTCTCTGCTGGGTTGGCCTGGTAAAGGGAATAGAGTGAAATAATGTCTGCACTTGCTGTTTTGGGGAGTAGCAAAAGATCGCAGCAAGGCTTACCCCACTTGAGAAAAATCTCTCCCACAACAGAGTCTTTCAGAGACCGCTCGTGAGGCATGAGGATAGCTCTGCTCAATTTGTCCGCTATTTGATTGGACTTCCGGGATGTGCGTTGCTATCAGAAAACACTGAGAAGAAATCGCCCATTGCCACAATCTGAGTGCTTCTCGACACAGGGGTAGGACCTGGTTCCGCCTTGTTTGTTGATGTACCACACTACAGACATATTGTCTGTCTGGATTGTCGTTCCCAAGGGAGAGTCTTGAAGGGCTTGCACTAAAAGCACTGCTCTCATCTCCAGAACATTTATGTGCAAGTGGCATTCGTCTGGTTGCCATGTGCCCTGGACCGTCCTGCCCTGATAATGCCCCCCCCACCCGATCAGGGGCGTCCATTGTCAGAGTAGCAACCGGAGGGAGGAACAAAGGGTCTTCCCAACCAGAGCTGAGGGAAGACATCCACCACATGAGATGATTTCTGCGCCTGCGTGATCATAATGGTGTGGGACATTGGAAGTTGCTGGTATGACCATTGTGTAAAGAGCATCCATTGAAGGATTCGCATGTGGAATCTGGCTAATGGAAGCAGAGGTATGGCAGCCGCCATAATTCCCAACACTTTCAGAACTAACCTGGCTTTGATTCTGTTGTTGTTGAAAAGGTGAGACCAGTCTGTGTATGTCTGTTATTCTCTGATCTGTTAGCCTACAGACATGTCTACTGTGTCTAGATTTAGCCTATGAAGGTAATAGTACGACAAGGCAAAAAAACAGACTTTTCGCAATTTATTGAAATGCCTAACTTTTGACAAATGCGAAAAGTGTAATCCCTGGCCATCAGAAGGAGATGCTTGGTGGGAGCTGTGAGGAGCCAGTGGTCCAAATATGGAAAGACCTGGAATCCTTGTCGTCTCAGCTGGGACGGTACCACTGGCAGGCCTTTGGTAAACACCGGGGCAGTGGTGAGACCAAAGGGCAGGGCCCTGAATTGAAAATGACTGGTTCCCAGCCTGAAGCGGAGGAATCTTCTGGGCGTCTGTTCATTTTATGTGATAGTACGCATCCTGAAGGTCTATAGAGCACATCCAGTTTCCTTTTCCCAATAGGGAAGGATGGACTGCAGCGTGACCATCCGAAATCTTGTTTTCTTGACTGATCTGTTCAAGATACTGAGATCAATTGGTCTCCAGTCCCTGTTTTCTTTGGAACTAAAAGAACCTTGAGTAGATTCGGATCCTTGCTGGTCTGCTGGAACTGGCTGAATTGCTCTTTTGCAAGCAGTTTTGAAATTTCCAAAACCGCTAGATCCCTTTAGCGGTGGAACATCTGGAAGGGATTTTTGATTGTTTGAATGCGAAGAAAGGGATAGAATAGCCTTGAAATGACGGACTGTACCCATTTGTCTTGAGTCAGGGATAGCCAGGCTTTTGGGTACAGTGACAACCTTCCCCGACTGCCTCCGAAGGTGGGCAGCGGGCAACACCTCAGGGATGCTGAAAGGGCTTATCAGAGAAGGCTTCGATTGCCCTGGTTCTCTGAGCCCCTGCCTCGAGGATGTCTACCATTGTTATTCCGCCTCTGCCTCTGGCAGGTAGTGCGACTTTGTCGTCAGGCGAAGTCCCTTGATTTTGTTACGGAACCACATTTTCCCACTTTTCTGGCCTTTGGGGTAAGGCCTAGAAGGAGTAGAAAAACGGACTCCGCCGGCAGAAAGAGTCTTGCCATCAGTCTCGCACCTAGTCAAGGTTTCTTTCACTTGAGGACCAAAGAGATGATCCATCAAGCGGGGAGTTAGTGAAAGGCGTCTTGAAGGGTCCATAAATTGCATAGCCGCATCCAGGCATGCCTACGTAAGGCCACACCTGTCCCTGTGGCCCTACTCGCTCCATCAGCCGCATAAGAAAGGAGGCGCATGGAGGAGTTGGCTATGGAGTTAAGGGTAGCCAGCTGAGTGTTCATTTTATCTTGAAAACCCGCAGCTGTAGGATCCTTCAACATGTCGCTTCTTTAATCAAGTCCCTTTGAAGGCAGTGAAATGGCACAGGTAGTTCAGCGAGCATAGTAAATGTCGCTGACGAGAACATCCGCTTCCCGTACCTGTCCATGGACCTAGATTCCTTGTTAGGTGGATGGACAGGTACTGAAGGATCAGCTAGTTCCTTCTTAGTGGCAGCAGCTACCACCATAGCATCCACAGAAACTCCTTTTGTCAAGAACTGCTTGTCTGCTGGTGCGTTATGAATTTGGAGGGTCTCCTGGGAGTGGGGTCCACTGAATCAGGAGCCGTCCATGCCTTTAGCAACCACCTGCATGAGGGGTCAAGGGGACACCCAGGAGGTGGAAGAGGCGAGAAAGCGCCTCAAGATATACAGATTCATCCTCCGAAGGGTTAAGGGCTGGCCAATTTCCCTCTGCTTCAGGATCTCTAGAATGTCTGCAAAGAGACATCTTCAGAAGGGGCAGGGGAACCCGGGGAATCATCTAAAGCGGTGTCAGATGTGATGGACTGAGGTGAGGCAATGTGTTGCCCCTTACAGTGCCTCTTCCGAGGGGCTCTTCTGCGAAATCAGGAGAGGCCTCGGAAGAGGATGAAATCCCACAGGGGTTCCTAAGGAGCTGGCTCTCTGCGGTCCGGGATGAGGGAGTGAGTCGACTTGACCTGAGGCACCGTGAGGGAGGCGGGCGCCCGACTGTGGAGTAGAGCCAGGCTCTAACACACTCCGCATGACCTCGAGCACCCCTGTCAGGCAAAGCCAGAGGTCCCGCTCGAGAAGCTGAAACCTCCCTCGGCACCGACAGTGATGGCTCGAGGCCGATGTCGAGCCGAACTCACCAGCGCCAGCTCCGAGAGGAAGGCGGGGTCGGACAAGGGTCGATGCCACTCACCTTGAACCCGGCGATGGAAGTCGGCCGAGATTCTTCTAAGGAAGAAATCGGAGCCGAAGACAATTGTATCGGCTCCGGCGCTACCACAGTCTCGGTTCCGACGACCCGGCTCTGAGCTCAGCGAGTCGGAGGAGGAATATATTGATGGACAGGGGCAGGCATCGACTGATGAGTCGGGCTCTGAAGCATCTGGGCCAGTGCCTCGGACTTAAGAAGTCGACTCACTACCCTCTGAAGGTCATGATCCGACAGCCTCGATGACCTAGAGGAATGAGATTTATGGCTCCGTTCAGACAGCAGGGAGATCCTGGAGCCGAATGAGCGAGCCAAGGGATGGTGACCTGGACCTCTTCTCGATGTCGGCTCCGAAGATCTGGTTGGAGCCGACAGAATCTCTATTACCTCGGCTCCAGCGGGAGAGGAACCACAGAAACTGTGGACTGAGACTCATCGGCTCCAGCGGGCCGATGTAAGCTGAGGTTTAGAAGCCTTAGGTCTCGGCTCAGTTGCTGGAGCCGAAGACCTAGAAGCCTTGGAGGGCTTCCCTGAAGAGACAGTAAGGGAATCCTCAGGCTTGAGTAAACCTCTCAAAATTAATTTATTTTTCTTTCCTGCAGGACCCTGGGACTGAAGCCATGGCAAACAGCACAGGAGTCCTGCAGGTGCAAAGGCCCCAGGCAGTAGACACAAGAAGTGTGACCGTCTGTCAGAGACATTTTCTGACAGCACGCATCACACTTCTTGAAGCCTGAACCTTTGATTCTTTAGACATCCCGAAGTGCAATCACACACACAGTCAAAAACACACTGATTACACCCTGTCTAGTTTTAGCTTAAAATAAAACAACTGACTAGGTTTTAAATTAAGAAAATAACACACACACACACCCACTAGGGAAGGAAGAAGGCCTGAAGGCCGAGGGAAGAACTTAAAGTTCTTGTGGTGAAAAAACAGGAATTTTAAGAAAAAGGGGCAAGAATTCCTCTAAAGTAAGGGAAATAAGTATAAAATTTAAAATTAAAGGGGTTTAATTACACTAACTTTACAAGAAAGTCACTTACCAAGAACCGGTAGAAAACCAACACCTCGATCGCTGTAGCGGCAAACGAGATCTGGGGTAACTCTCGCCTAGCATTGTGGGATATAAGGGGAGCCTCGAGCCGGTGGAACCAACTCTCGAGCTTTAAGAGTGGCCGAGTCGGAGCCGAGGTCGGCTCCGAACCCATCCAGCAAGAATGAAGGCGAGATAGACAACTTAACATCATGTTCTCTTGAATATTAATCACACAATTCACATCCATTTTTCCAATCTGATGCACAAATCCACATGGAATGTGGCAAGTACAACGTTACTACAAAGGTCAAACTGTTAAGAAACAAAACCAAAAAGGAAACAGTCCACTTAAATATCAGTCATTAAAAGAAAAGGAATTCTTACTACTAACCTTCTACGATGCTGGACTTTGCCAGGTACCCAGAGGAAGCTTTCAAAGCACCACTGAACACAAAAAAACTGGCACCGGTAACTAAAAAAATATAAACACGGGAAAAAGTCTTAATAATGACAGTCTTCATATTACTCAACACAATTCAGTCACTCTACTTCTTAAATAAAAATTATATTAAAAGAATTATGTAAATTTTAAGCAATAAAATGGCTGCAGTACTGCCCTATCTCCTCCAGACCTGCCTGATGGCTCAACTACCTTTATACAACTGGCCCAACTGTTCCACCAGGAGTGACGGCTGGGCATCCCTTTGCTGGGCAAGATTCCTACAACCCTTTCATTCTTTGTTGTGGAGCCTTATCGGCTCATTCACTCCTCCTACTGTAATTGTTGGGTGACATAGAATAAGCCAGCTTTCAGGTCTGACAGAATGGCTTACCCTCATCCTTGGAGATCCTCAGCCCAGCAACAGTTATCTTGAGCTCCAATAAGAGCTGCCACTCAGACTTCCCCAGCCACTAAGCTTGCATGGGGATAGCATATGCTCGACAGCCCTGTGCTCTGCTTGTGCAACACTTTGTGCTCCCTTCTAGGTCACACAAATGGTGAGCCAGAACCACCTCCTGTTAGGAAGGTCAAGCTGGCAGCGGCCACTCTGTCCTACCCTCTCCCGCGCAGCTCTTCTACTATCAAGGTGCTAATCGAACTCGGGTCATCTGAGTCAAATTTATCGATATGCAGCTGGGATAGCTGTAATGATTTTAACACACCTGCAAAAACACAGATTACTGAACCTCTGTAGAACACCACATTTTACTTATTTATTTACTTTGGTCACTGACTTGATTTTCTATTTATCCATACAGAACAGAAACAAAAGCCATAGTGAGAAAGACAAGACTCTTTAACCAACACTGCCCATGCTCTTCTCAACTCTTGGAAATTTTTAATTTCCTAGACAAGGATACGCTAATGGAAAATGTCCCAAAGATTACCAGAAAGCCCTTAAAGACTGCTACTCTGCAAAGTTTATATCCCCAGTACTTAGATCTAAGGATCACGTGAAGAGAATTCTGTTGTTATTTATGTTTTTATAAACAAAACGGCAGACTGATCTTGATGGAACACACTTTAGATTAGTTAATTAATTTTGTTTGTTTGTGTCTTTCGGCTTTTCACGGTTAGGGGTCGCCACAGCGGAACTCCGGTCTGCTAATGATTGGCAGTTGATTTTTATGTACCGGCTTGCCAGGCCTGATGCACAACCTTCAACGAAGGTACGCCCATTCACGCATGTCTCCACGCAGAAGACTCTCTAGCTGAGAATCGAACCGGACAGCGTCTTACTGTGAGGTGAATTAATGAAAAGGTAGAATTCTGGGGGCATCTCAAAATGACAAAAGTTGTTCAAATAACAGGATCACTGGCACAGACATTCACAGTATAAATGGAAATTGATAGTAGGCAGACATTCGTCCCAGCCTAATACTTTTCAGCATGTCAGATTTCCCCTAGGGGAACACACTTTCAGGAAGAAGGCTATAAAACACAGTGTACCTCACACACAATGCTACTTCGACTGATTTTTTCCCCCTAGGAAATGGTAAAAATGTGACTAACAATAGATGCTCAAGGGACAAGTTAAGAGAGCAAGGGTTGCCAGCATATAAATATGTAAAATCATACAAAGGTAAATATAGATGGTATAATTTTACTACAAATATTAGCAAAAAATAAGAAGCACATCAACACCCTACGAGTTGAGATTATATAGATCATATAACAAAATCCATAGAAAACTCAAATCAGAGCAACAGTGGCACAGAGGAATAAAGCCCTGACTGTAGCCCAGATGTCCCAGGTTATATCTGTGGCTCGGGCATCTGTTGGTGCTGGTGTAGGGCAGAAGCCATATGCTTATTCTGGGGGGAGAGCCTGGGTGTGCCTAATGCCACAATCCATCAGAGGAAGGGAAGTGATTTAAAGGATGGTCATGAGGCTGTTGTTAAGTCACCAAGACATGGTGGCCATCACTGTGGATGCACAGAAGTATGTATTTAACAAGGGGAAAGGCAATATGGCTCCTGTGTGGACTCAAGTTACTCGCTCTGTTAGTGTGAGTGTTGACTTAGGGGAGTATACCCTACCTGCTGTGGTGAAAGTGAAGGGAGAAACAGATCCATGGCTGCCTGTATGATGGCCCCTCTTGCCTACTCTTACCTTCAGTGGGGAACACCAAGGATGGAGGAACAAATGGGCTAGGCTCACGAAAGGAGCAATACTAGATAAGCAGTCACAGAGACATTAAGAAGCCTAGCTACACACATCGTTAAGTAAACAAAATGATAAGTTAGTGCCATTCTTTAAGGGTACCTAGAGCCGACCTCCCAAATAAAACAGTGCCGTACATGATAACCCTGCTGTAAAATTATGTCTACCCATCCAATCATCAAAATGAGCCTTTAAGACTAAGTAGTATTTTACTTGACCTGTAGTGGTACCTTATTCCATAAAATGGAAATATGTTTAATTAAGAACCTATCCCTCCAGTGAGTCTTATTACATTTGTTGGTGAAAATTTAACTCCTTAGTATGGGTGTTTGCAGTGCCACTGGTTTTGTAAAGTAAAGGGTCTTTTATGACTCAAAGTCAACTCAAAGCAGCCAGTAGGCTTCCAAATATAAGGAGAGTTCCACTAATCTATTTGGGTAGTTTGAAGGATTTATGGCCTTTATTTACATATGCATGCATGTTTGTATGTATATGAACAGTCAATGTGACCTTTCCAGTTGACCAATATACTTGAATTTGTACATACCAAAGGAAACACTGTATTCAGTGATGGGCCTGATAAGGGAAGAATACAGTGGCAAAATTTCTCTTGACTTTTTAGCTTCTATTGATCTTGAAGATATTCTCTTGGAAACTGGGATAAACAGGACTTCCTGTCTGTGGTGGCAACATGACTGAATATCACAGAATTATCTGAATAAGTAACCTGGTCTCTTATGACCATATATGTTTAAACAGGAGTGACACTTATAAGGTGCAGTTTCATAAGAGCTGTATGTACGCTAAAACCTCAAAACTTACTCACCCCACGAGAATAAAATTAACAGAAGTAGAGGTAACTATACACATATATGTATAGGTCCATCAAGAAAAAGAAAAAAGAAAGGATGCCCCTCAGCCAAAACAAAAATGGGGAAGAAGGGAGGGACAGAATACTGCAACAGTGACAAGGAGGACATTGTTGTTGTGATAAATTCTTACACTACTGTATTACGTACTTCCAAGATCACAGTTGTAGTATTTCTTGCAATAGGGAGAGTACTAAAGAGAGAGGAAGAAGGAACTGAGGAACAGTCCAAAATGCCTCGGAAAATGGTCCAAGCAAACCCTGCTCTGGTCCTAGAAAACTAATCCAACTTCTAATGTTTACTAAAAGTGTAAACACAAGAACAAGGACCTTGCATCAGAAGATCATCCAGATAAGGGAGTATCTCAATGTCAAAGATACCCACACCTCCAGGTTGGTGGCAAAGCACGAAGCATCAGAGACTATCCATGTGCAACTAACAGTGGGTAAAACTGCCTTCCTGTTTATAGCCTGCTACAGACCACCCTCCCAAACCCAGGAACCCCACTCGGCCTTCCTGAGAACACTGGAAAATATGAAGGTCTCTCCAAACACCATTATATTGGGCGACTTCAACTACCCAAACATAGACTGGGAGCATTACTCTAGCTCCAACACCATAGCCCAAAGGTTCCTAGAATTTATAAACTCAAATGCTATGGAACAACTTGCTACCATCCCCACAAGAGGGGAAAACATACTGGACCTGATCATCACCAACATGGGGACTCTATGCTCCAGACCAGAAGTGTATCCCTCACTGGTAAGATCAGACCATAAACTAATCTCACTGGATATTCACATCCAGACCCCACCTCCTGCCCAGAAAACCACAGTGAAAAACTTCTCTAAAGCAAATTTCACACTCCTCAAAACCAAGGTGGAATCCTTCAAAGCCCCCGGGCCTGTGGAAAATATGGCCCAGACCGCAGAATCCTTTATAAACGCATTCTATGAACACCTTCAGGAATGCATGGATCATGCGATCCCAAATAAAACCAAGACCCAATCCTCCAAAGGCAGACGTCCTTGTCTGGTGGACCCCAGCCATAAACAAACTATACAATAGAAGGAGGAAGCTACAAAATCCCAAAAGGGGAAGGCATCACTGATCAGTATTGGCAAAAAAACTACGGGCACTCATAAAATCGTCTAAGTCCAGCTTCGAGAGAAAAATTGCACAGGACACTAAGGATAATCACAAGGCTTTCTTTAGTTATGTTAGGAATCTGGGTAGTAATTCCCAGATATGCTCAGAATTAGTCCAAAATGACAAAAAATACACCGAACCCACAGACACTGCCAACATCCTAGTTGACAGGTTCGGTGCAAACTTCTCCCCCCCCCCCTCCCCACCAAAAGGGCAAATATCTATCCCAGCAGAGTGCTGCCCCCTAACATCTCAGATGCTCAGGTAAGAGCCGCCCTCTCCAAAGCAAAAAACACAGCATCAATGGGACCAGACGGTGTCCCGGGCTACGTCCTACATGAACTCCAAGAAGTGCTAAACCCAAACATAAAACTACTGTTCAATCTCAGCCTTACTACAGGATATGTGCCCAAAGAGTGGCGTACAGCAACAGTGGTCCCTCTCCATAAAGGTGGTGCCTCAATGGATCCTGGAAACTATCGCCCCATAAGCCTGACTAGCTTGGTCTGCAAAGCTATGGAAAGGATCATCATGGACCTCATAATTAAAGATATTGGGGACCTACAGACACTGGATCCTACCCAGTTCGGCTTTGTTAAGGGCAGATCCTGCCTCTTAAACTTGATTGATTTCTTTGAAACAGTCACCAAGGCCATTGACGAGGGGAAGGTGGTCCACACAGCCTACCTGGACCTCGCAAAAGCCTTCGATACAATACCCCACTCGGGCATTATAGATAAGCTCACCAGCTTAAATATAAACCCCTATGTCACTAGATGGATTGCAAACTGGCTCAAGGACAGAACCCACATGGTTAGAATTGCTGGAGCCATGTCAGACTCCAAACCAGTTACAAGTAGTGTCCCGCAAGGCTCAGTCCTGGGACCTCTCTTGTTTTGTATATATTTCTCGGAGGTACAGGCCAACATGGGAGGACTGTGGCTGACCAAGTTTGCAGATGACTGCAAACTGGGCGCCATAATCGACTCTCCAGCCGACACAAGCATCCTCCAAAAGGGCCTCATAGAAACAGACAACTGGTGCCAGACCCATGGTCTCAAGCTAAATACCAAAAAGTGTATAGTCATCCCCTTTGGCAAAAACAAAGTGCCCACAAATTACCACATAGGTGGTAATCCATCAAGTACAGAAGAAGTAATTAGAGACCTTGGGACCCAAGTTGATAGCAATCTCTCATTTGACAACCACGTGGCCAAAGTGGTAAGAAAAACATTTTATATAGTCCACCTAATCATGAAGGGATTCACATCTAGATCAGGGGAGGTCATCGTGCCTCTTTACTCATCCCTTATCAGGCCCATAATTGAGTACAGTGCCCCTTTTGGGATGTGCCTTACCAGACACCTGCAGCAACTGGAAAGACCCCAAAAGTACCTCACCAAGAGGATCAAAGGGCTCAAACAGATGCCATATGCTGCCCAGTTAAAGAAACTCCAGCTCTACTCAGTGGCATACCGCCTGTTCAGTGGCGATCTGTGCCATATGTATAAAGCCATGTCTAACCCAGAATTAATGGACATGCTGCACCTCAGAAAATACAAATCCCATCGAGCTACGAGCTCGAGAGACTTGAACCTCAGCACTGAAATAAATAGGACATGCTGGAGGGACAGATTCATAACCCAGAGGCTCCCTTCACTCTGGAATAAAATCCCAGTCCAGGTTAGGCAGAGTACCTCATTGACTCTCTTCAAGAGGAATCTTGATGAGTGGATGGGAGATCGTAGGTTTACCCCGGGTATCACTTCTGTGTCACTGTTAGACAGAGGCAGAATATACTAACCTCGAAAAAGGGCATAGCAAAATAAATTTAAAATGGATGGCGAAAGCCAAACACATTCTGGCTAGGCTTATAAATGCCCTAGGGCAGATAGCCTAGTATGAACCTATGAACCTATGAAGTCTCCAAAATGATGTGACAGGAACTAGCCATTTGGTAAATACCTTCAGGGGTGTAGAAAGATCAAAGGGCAAAAAAAGAGAACTAATAATGACAGAAAGATACAGAGAATCTCAGAAACTTCCTAAAAGAATATGAACAGGAATGATACGACAGGCATCCTTTAAATCCAGACAGACTAAAAGACTTGAAAGAGAAACATGGGGAAAAAAATCTGACGTGTTAACATCTTGAAACTGGGTGCCAGTACAAAGGTTTGAGGAAAAAAAAAGAGCCAAGAATGTTCTCCAGGAAACCTCCTTCCTGGGGACCAGAAATATCCATGAACATAAACCTTTGCCCTACTGAGAAGGAGGAACAGGTTGCATATTTCCCTATTCAGGAAGAGAAGATAATTGGCTTGGAGGAGGTTTATGAATGCCTACAGGAGGTGGAAGGGACTTCCATGGCATACTGTAACCCTCTTTGATAATGGCTAGAACCCACTGGTCCAAGGTGATCTGTTACCAAACTGAGAAGGCCAGGAACAGTCTTCAGAAACAGGAATCTGGCTGAGAGGAAGGGAAGGAAGACAGTCACAATGAAGCAGGTTTATCAGGAAAGGAGAGTTTTTGACTTACAGAATCCTATCCTGGTTTCTCAAGAAGTCCACATTTACAGCTTTTGATACTGTAGTTGCCTCCTAACAAAATTACCTGCTTTAGAAGAATAATTCATCTGATAAATTTGTTTCAGGTCTTACATCACCTTACCCTTGTCCTGTAAAACATTAAGTGGGTCTGCTGTTGCAGAAAAGTACAGTTGTCTACACTTACCATAAATGTAGATGTTCAAGTGTATTCACTGTTGCAGTCATCACATTTGGGTTACCTGCTTGCAGTAGCCCTTAATCGGACTGATTATCAAAGTCTTGGGTCCTGCGTCGGCTGCTGTCTCATCTTCCATGACGTCAGGCAGTCAGGGGTATAAAGCATGCAGCCGACGCCATTACATCAGTTTTTCTTGCCCCAGATGTCAGCTGCCCCCCTTAATGGGAAGCAATTAAATATATACATATACACATATATATATATATATATATATATATATATATATATATATATGTATGTATATAAATATATATATATATATATATATATATATACACACACACACACACACACACACACACACACACACACACACACACACACACACACACACACACACACACAAGGTTATACCTCCAACAAAAAAGCAAATACACCAAAAAGCTTTTAATTATAGTAAAGAAGAATAGAGGTATAGCCAAAAGAAGTCAGGGGGCTGGAGGG
The DNA here is from genome assembly GCF_019279795.1 of Protopterus annectens. NCBI lineage: Eukaryota > Metazoa > Chordata > Ceratodontiformes > Protopteridae > Protopterus > Protopterus annectens. The sequence continues at coordinate 1,359,937,390 of NC_056744.1, read as the reverse complement.
AGGTTAACCAGGACTGCAACAGTGAATACACTCGAACATCTACATTTATGGTAAGTGTACACAACTGTACTATGTTCTTCGTGTTTCACTGTTGAGTCATTACATTTGGGTAGATTCCCAAAGCTAAGGTTGGGAGGAGGAATTTAAATAGAATTAGGACCAGCTATAAGGTCCTGCAAGACTGCAGTGGCAAAGCCAGCTCTGGATTTAGAGAAAATTGGCAAATGGTAATGCTTGGTGAAAGTATGTACAGAACTCCAGGTAGCAGCTTCTAGGATGTCTCTGGTAGGGACACCTCTGAGAAAGGCTGTAGAGGTAGAAGCAGCCCTGCTTGAATGGGGTCTAATCCCCTGTGGGATAAATTTTCCATGGCGCTTATAGCAGAAATGAATGCAATGGCCTATCCATTTAAAAATGGTTTGCTTTGAAATAGCCTTCTCCTCTGCCCCTGCAGCAAATGCCACCAGCAGTTGTTCAGATTTCCCTTGAGGTTTAGTCCTGTCTAAGTAAAATCTAAGTTGTCTGTGCACATCTAAGGAGTGCAGTATCCACTCCCCTTTGTTCTGTGGATTACAAAAGGAGGCTGGCAAATGAATGGACTGATTAAGATCCACACTGGATACCACCTTGGTCATGAAAGTGGGATTGGTCCTGTGGAACACCCTGTTCGCATGAAAGATGATGAAAGGCTCCAATGCCATAAAGGCCTGTAATTCAGATACCCTTCTTGCTGAAGTGATTGCTAAAAGGAAAGCTGTTTTCCAAGAAAGGAATTTTAACTCTGCATTTGCAGCTGGCTAAAAAGGAGGAAGAGTGAGTTTTTCCAATACAAAGTTAAGGTCCCAGGCTGGAGTTGGGGCTCTCCTGGGTGGTCTTAAGTTTTTGGCCCCTCTGAGGAACTGCTTGAGCAGTGGGTGAGAAAAGAGGGGTGGTTCTGTGTTGTAATGAGCTGAAATGGCTGAGGCATGAATTTTGATGGAGGAAAAGGAAATTCCCTTGTGAAACATCTCAGTTAAGTATTGAAGAATCTGAAGTAAATTGGGCACTGCTGTGGCCATCCCTTGAGTTTGGTTCCAGGCGCAGAATCTTTTCCATTTTTCAGCATAAGATTTTCTAATACTAGGCCTCCTTGCCTCCAAAATGACACTTGTTTACTGAGGGATGGTAACGGAGAGATTAGGTAATTAGCCAGGCTGCCAGGTTCAGGGTTTGAAGCTGGGGGTGCAGAATCTGGCTCTCCTGCTGTGACAGCAGGGTAGGGGGTCTGAGGCAGGTGCCATGGGGCCAGCTGTGACACACTGCACAAGAGGGGGTACCAGTGTTGGTGTGGTCAGTCTGGTGTAATCAGTATCATCCTTGGTTTGTCCTGTTTGATCTTTAGTAGCACTTTAGAGAGGAGAGGCAGAGTAGGAAAGGCGTAAACTGATAGATTTTACCAGCTGAAGGACAGAGCATCCACTTTCCAAGCTTGTTTGTGAGGAGTCCTTGTGCAGAATTTGTCCAATTGGTAGTTCTGGGGGGAGGCAAACAGGTCTATATCTGGGCTCCCCCATTTGTTGATCAACATGTTGAAAGTATTTGGTTCCAGTTTCCACTCGTGTGGGTCCATGAGATTTCTGCTTAGTTCGTCTGCCAGTGTATTTAGTTTTCCTGGCAGGAATTGAGCCTGTAGATGCACTTGGTAGCTCAAGGCTGTGCTCCACAGAGCCATGGCTAGTCTGCAGAGGGGGTAAGAATGGGTACCCCCCTGCATGATTATGTACCACATAAAGTACAGTTTTGTACCTACCATAAATGTAGATGTTCGAGTGTTCACCCTGCTGCAGTCATTACACTTGGGTTATCCTGTCATCAGGCGGTCCCCGCAGTCGGCCGGATTTCCAAAGTCTTGGTCCGACGTCGGTTGCTGTCGCCTCATCCCTGACGTCAGTGCACCAGGGGTACATATACTGCAACCGACGCCATTTTCTTCAGTTTTTCTTGCCCCAGATGTCAGGTGCCCCCAAAAGGGTGATCCAAATCAGTACCAAAAAGTGAGAACACTGTACAGACACAAAAACCCTTCAGCTATAAGCAAATACATCAGTAAGGCATAGCATAGGTTTAGCCAGTAGATCAGAGGGGTTGGTGGGAGGGTAACCTGGACTGCAGCAGGGTGAACACTCGAACATCTACATTTATGGTAGGTACAAAACTGTACTATGTTCATCGTGTTACCCTGCTGCAGTCATTACACTTGGGTTGAGTCCCAAAGCTAAGGTAGGGTGGAGGCATTATAGAGGGTTAGAGGAGGCAATGAGTCCCTGCAGAACTGCAGTGGCGAAGCCTGCCCTGGACTTGGAATAAAGAGGTAGGTGATAATGTTTAGTGAAGGTGTGTACAGAACTCCAAGTTGCAGCTTCTAAAATTTCCTTGGTAGGAACCCCCCTGAGAAAGGCTGTAGAGGTAGCTGTTGCCCTGGTAGAGTGGGATCTAATGGTAGGAGGAACTGGTTTCCCATGATGGGTATAGCAGAATCGTATGCAATGGCCTATCCATTTAGAAATGGTTTGCTTGGATATGGCCCTCCCTTGAGAAGCTATAGCATAGGAAACAAAGAGCTGGCCAGTTTTTCTGAAAGCTTTAGTTTTATCCAAGTAATATCGAAGCTGCCTGTGAATGCCCAAGGAATGTAGGAGTCTCTCCCCTTTGTTCTGTGGGTTGGGGAAGAAAGTGGGTAGATGGATGGTTTGATTTAAAGCTACGCTGGAAACCACCTTAGGCATGAAGGAAGGATTAGTTCGTAGGGAAACTGTCCTGATGAAAAATGATGAAAGGTTCCACTGCCATAAGTGCCTGTAATTCTGAAACTCTCCTAGTAGAACTTATTGCCAGGAGCAGGGCAGTCTTCCAAGACAGGAACTGAAGGTCTGCAGAAAAAGCTGGATCAAAGGGAGGTAATGTTAGTTTTTCCAGAACAAAGTTGAGGTCCCATGTAGGTGTAGGAGCTCTTCTAGGTGGTCTAATGTTTTTTGCCCCTCTGAGGAACTGCTTTAGGAGTGGATTTGAAAATAAAGGTGGATTCGTGTCGTAGTGAGCTGAAAAAGCTGAATCATGGATTTTAATAGAGGAGAAGGAAAGTCCTTTATGCAACATCTCAGCTAAATACTGCAGAATGTGAGGCATATGAGGCTGAGTTGTATCCAGGCCTTTAGCTTGGTTCCAAGCTGAAAACCTTTTCCATTTGTCCGAGTAAGCCTTCCTGGTGCTTGGCCTCCTGGCTTCTAGAATAACATCCAGTACTGCTTGTGAAAGAGGGGCTGGTTGGCTGCTTAAATGATTTGCCATGCAGCCAGGTTTAAGGTTTTGATCTGGCTGTGTAGAATCTGCTTGTCCTGCTGTGTGAGCAAATGAGGTATTTGAGGCAATATCCATGGTGGACTGTGAGCCATATTCTTCAATAGTGGGTACCAGTGCTGGCGTGGCCAGTCTGGGGCTATGAGAATCATTCGAGGTTTCTCCTTTTTGACTTTCAAAAGAACCTTTGTGAGAAGAGGTAATGGTGGAAAGGCATATGCTGTCAGGTTTTTCCAACTGAAGGAGAGAGCATCCACTTTCCAAGCTTGTTGGTGGAATGTCCTTGTACAAAGTTTTGTCAGCTGGTAATTCTGAGGACTGGCAAACAGGTCTATATCTGGTAGGCCCCATCTTTGAATTATCATTGCAAATATTTGTGGGTCTAGCTTCCACTCATGGGGATCTTTGATGTTTCTGCTTAGGTCGTCTGCCAATGTGTTTTTCTGTCCTGGCAGGAAGTGAGCTTCTAACTGGACTTGGTAGGTCAGAGCTGTGTTCCATAAGATTATTGCTTGCCTGCAAAGAGGGTAGGAATGTGTGCCCCCTTGTTTGTTTATGTACCACATTACCGTGGTGTTATCCATCTTTATTGCCAGTTGTCCAGGTTGTAGTAGATCCTTGAAGGCTGTCAGCGCTTTCTGTACAGCTAGCATCTCTTTTTGGTTTATGTGCAGTTTTCTTTGTTCTGCAGTCCACAGGCCTTGAATGCATTGCCCTGCCATGTGAGCCCCCCAGGCATAGTCTGAAGCATCTGTTGTGATAGTTAGCCTGGGTGGGGGCAAGGTAAAAAGCTGACCCTTGTTGAGGTGACATGGCTGTGCCCACCATAGAAATTCCTGTTGTAGGCAGGGAGTGAGAGATATCACTGTGTCCAAGCGGTGGCTGTGTTGAGACCATACGCTTTTTAGGAACCATTGTAATTTCCTCATATGCAGTTTTGCAAATGGTATTATCAGAATGCAAGATGCCATGAAGCCCAAAGCCTGCAGAATTTTTCTTGCAGTTAATTGGGTCTTTGTTGCCATTGTCTTGAAATATTGAGCCAGTTGTAATTGCTTGTCTGGTGTAAGATAAGCCTTCTGGGCCATTGTGTCCAAGCTGGCACCCAGGAATGTCATTTTTTGTGAGGGTACTAGTTTTGACTTCTTTTCGTTTACTGTGTACCCCAGACAATTTAGTAGATGCTTCACAAAAGTCAGATGTTGTATGAGAATGTCTTTTCTTTCTGCTTGGATGAGACAGTCGTCCAGGTATGGATATATTTGAATTCCTCTTTGTCTGCAGTATGCAATTACTGGTGCCAGGCATTTTGTGAATACTCTGGGTGCAGTGGATAAGCCAAAGGGCAATGCAGAGAATTGATAATGCATTGAACCTGCAATGAAACGGAGGTATCTTCTGCAACTTTGTCTGATAGTGACATGCAGGTATGCCTCCTTGAGGTCCAATGTTACCAGCCATGCTTCCTTTTCCAACATGGGAAATAGCTGCTGTAGTTTTAGCATCTTGAATTTGGGAACTTGTAAGTAAGTGTTTATAATTGAAAGGTCCAGAATTGGTCTCCAATCATTTTCTTTCCTGTGTACTAGGAATAGTCTTGAGTAAAATCCTTGGCCTTGCTCTTGAGTTGGCACCCTTTGAATGGCTCTCATGGCCATGAGAGCTGTAATTTGGTTTTGAGCCTCTGCCCTTTGATTTTGTGGCAGGTTTGGCATTCCTCTTTTTATTGGCAAGGTGTGAAAGTGGAATCTGTATCCTCGTAAAATTATGTCTAGGACCCATTTGTCCTTTGTGACCATGTGCCAGTTGTCTACAAATAATGCTAGTTTTCCCCCAGGGGGGTTGACAAGAGAACTTTGTTTGGCCAGTGGAGGTGCAAGTCATTGAGTTTGCCTTCTGGTGGCTTGAGACCTGTCTTCTCCTCCCTTCTGGGTTGGAGTGGTCCATTGGCGAGGTCTATACTGAGCTTGTGGTTGTCCTCTGCCCCTTGGGCGCCTGTATTTACCCCTCTGAGGCCTGTCAGTGGCTGGAAAGGACCAATTCTTGGTTGGCCAGTTTCTGCTGAAGCGAGGGGGTTGTACCTGTAGGAAATCTTTGACTGTCTGCATTGATTTTGCCTTATTTTCCATTTTCTTTAAAACTTCTTCTGCTTTAACACCAAAAAGAACACCCTGCTGCAAGGGAACATCCAGTAGTTTTGCTTTAACATGTTCAGGCAGACTTTGTTCCTTTAACCAGGCATGCCTACGTATAACTGAACCAGTGGCCGCTGCTCTGCAGGAGGCCTCCAAAGAATCAAACCCACATTGTAAAGTATTTTTGCCCACCTGCTCAGTGGCGTGCAACAAATCCTGTACTTCTTTCAATTCAGATTGTTGAAGAATGGTTGTTATCTTTTGTTTTAACTGAGAGATCAGACATTGCTGATACTTAAGCATATGGAACTGACAGTTTAGAGCTCTCATAGCTAAAGTGGCTGAGGTGTAAACCTTTTTCCCCCATCTGTCTAGTGCTCTTGAATCCCTTTCAGAAGGTACTGGATTTTAGCCATGGAAGCCTTAGCCCCCTTGGGACCCTGGGAGATAGTCTCTGGGTCAGCTACTGGGCTTTTGTAAAGGAATTTATGGGAATCAGGTACTCTGTAGTATCTGTCAGGCTTGGCCGGGGCAGGAGGCAGAGAATCAGGGTTGAAACTGGATTCTAAGTAAACATCATCCACAATGTCCAAAACAGGAGGGATGGCTAGAGGTCTGTGTTGGGGGAGTAAAAGAAACTCTCTGAGCCTTTTCTTGGAATCCGAGAGATCCTGACCTTCCCAGTGAAAATGTTCCCTCATAGTGCGTAAAGTTTCCCCAAAACAGTAATCTTCTGGAGGAGAAGCTGAGGGAACAGAGTCCTCAGCATCAGAATCTTCATAAGGAGAGAAGGAATAGTCTTGGTCTTCAGAGGAATCTGAAGAAATAGACAGTTGCTCAGAGGAAGCAGATTCTTCCTCTTGTCTAGTCCTTTTTTCAGGAGGAGGCTGGGAATTAGAAGTTATGTACTCACCATAACGTTCCATCTGAGTAGGTGTATTCATTTGTCTGCAACCTGAGGGTTATGGATCCGATATCGGATCCGAACCGGCATAGTTTCCAGCTATGGATCCAAGCTCTCAGCTCCTCCCCTCACCCATAATGCCCTGCTCTACCCTCATGACCTCAGATCGAGTTTGCCAAAGCAACAATACCCTCAAAAGGGTAACCAGTAATATGCAGGAAACTGAAAGGCCAGGGGATAGGAGCTGCAGACAAATGAATACACCTACTCAGATGGAACGTTATGGTGAGTACATAACTTCTAAATCTGAAGTAGGATATTCATTTGTCTGCAACCTGTGGGACAGAGTCCCCAGCAACCTGAATCTTGGGCGCCATCATGGAAGGATATTCAAGGATGCTCTACCCCTGGATGCAAGATCCAACTTATAGTGAGAAATAAATGTATGAGAGCTGCACAAATATCATCCAGAGGAATCCTAGCCTTGAAGGCTGCTGAGGTAGATACTGACCGGGTTGAATGGGCATGAACACCTCCGGCCTTCCTGACGCTTGATAAGCCAATAAAATGCACTGTGAAATCCAGCGGACAGAGAAACTTTGGAAATTGGCTTGCCCAAATTGAATTTTGCAAAGGAAATAAACAGCTGGTCGGATTGCCTATGACCAGCTGTCCTGTTGAGATAAAATCTTAGTTGCCTGTGAACATCTAGTGAGTGTAGCCTATATTCACCTTTGTTTTCATACTTAGGAAGAAAACAGGGAGGTTAATAGATTGATTGATGTTTGCTTCAGAAGCGATTTTAGGAAGGAAGGACGGGTTGGTCCTGAGGGAGACACGGTCCGGATAAAAAAAGCAAGTAAGGAGGTTTAGCTGATAAAGCTTGAAGTTCAGAAACTCTCTTGGCTGATGTAATGGCTACCAAAAGGCTGTCTTGTAAGACAAGAATTTGAGGTCCACTGTAGCCGCTCTCGAAGGGGAGCGGTCAAGGCCTGTAGGACCAGAGAAAGGTCCCAAGGAGGAACTGCTTGCTTAATAGGGCCTGAGAAGGAAAGTACCTTTAAGAAAGGTTTTGCACAATTTGGCTGACATAAGAGGATTAGACTCCTGACCAATGTGATAGTGAGAAATTGCCGCCAGTTGAACTTTGACTGTGGAACTGCTGGCACCATCATTAAAGAGAGAGGTTAGAAAATCAAGCACTACGGGAGAGGAACCGTGAAGGGATCTAGGCCTTGCCGCTCCCACACAGAGAAACGCTTCCATTTGCTTCGTAAACCTTTCTAGTGGCTGGTTTATGAGCCGCCACCAAAATAGCCTTTACCGTGAAGAAATACCGAGTCCTTATCAAGAGTGGAACTGGAGCAGCCAAGCGGTCAGCTTCAGGTTGTCCAGGTTCGGAGGAGGAATGCAGGATGGATGGGATATCAGATCCGATGGGATCTAGAATCCAAGGAGGATTCACCGAGTGAGACCTTAGGAAGGGGAACCAGATCTGTCGAGGCCAGAATGGAGCAATGAGAATCATTCTGCAACCCACCCGAGAGGCTTTCTGAAGAACTTGCAGCATCAGAGGCAAGGGTGGATAGGCATACAGAAGACCGGGTGGCCAAGCATGCACCAGAGCGTCTCTTGGGGTACCTCCGGGAGGAGGTATCAGAGCGAAAAACTGTCGCACTTGGTGTTTGAGGGAGAGGCAAAAGATCGCATGAAGGGTTCCCCACTGCGAATATGCGTTCGCTACTTGACAATTGAGAGACCACGGGGTCAGAATGGTGCGACTGAGCTTGTCCGCTAGGATGTTGGACCGACCGAATGTGCGTTGCTATGAGAAAGCGATTGGTGGAGATTGCCCATTCCCAAACTCTCATGGCCTCGACAAAGAGGGTAAGACCTTGTTCCCCTTGCTTGTTGATGTACCAGACAACAGACATATTGTCCGACTGAATCGCAATTGTTCCCAAGGGAAGAAAGTCCTGAAGTGCTAGCAACGCTAAGAGCACAGCTCTCATCTCTAGAACATTGATATGCAGTAAGGTCTCTGTATCGTTCCACGTGCCTTGGACTGTCCGCCCAAAGTGCCCCCACCCGAGGCGGGAGGCGTCCGTGGTCACCGTGGCGAGAGGGGAGAAGCACAAAATGGGCGGAGATCCGGGAGTGGAGCCACCACAAGAGGGACCGCTTGCAAGCCTTGCTGATCGCTATGGGATGATACATGGGAGAGCAAGGTAAGACCACTGTACTAAGAGCGTCCACTGTAGAATGCATATTGGGCCTGGCAAGAGGAAGAAGAGCTATCGGCCATGGACCCTAGAGCCCTCAGGACCAACTCCGCTGGAACAGAACATGAATGGAGAATGGCCCGCACCTGGAGCTGCAGATTCAGAATCCTGTCCGCAGTAAGGAAGGCTCGTAAACTCCTTGTGTCTAGTCTGGCCCCTATGAAATCTAAGAGCTGAGTGGGTGCCAGGTTGGACTTTTGTATTTATTGTGATGCCCAGAAATGGAGCAAGATGGAGAAAGGAGTCTCACGAGAGAAGTAGATGCCTTGTTGGGGCGGTAAGGAGCCAGTCGTCCAGGTAGAAAGACCTGCACCCCTGAAGCCTCAGGTGGGCCGCTACCACTGCTAGTACTTTGGTAAACACCCTGGGGCTGTGGTGAGACCAAAGGGAAGGACCCGAACTGGTAGTGACTGGCTCCCAGCGAGGCGGAGAAACCTCCTGGAGCCTGTCCATTAGGATGTGGTAGTCTGGCGTCCTTGAGATCTATCGAGCACATCCAGTGGCATTCTCCCAGAAGGGGAGAATAGATTGTAGAGTGACCATTCGAATTTTTCTTTGGGGACTGCCAGATTCAGAGAGAGAGGTCTAGGATTGGTCTTAGTTCCCCGTCTTTTTGGCACTAAAAGAACCTGGAGTAGAACCCTGATCCGATCTGGTCTGGGGAACGGGCTGGATGGCTCTTTTCTAGCAGATGGCCAATTTCTGCAAAGCGGCCTCCTTGACCGGGTGGTACGTCTGGGAGGGACTGCATCTTTGGAAGGTGAAGGAAAGGAATGTGATATCCCTGGATATGATTTGGAGAACCCAGCGGTCCGATGTTATGGACTCCCATGCCGCTAGGTGCCCAACGCCCCGACTGCCTCCAGAGTAGAGCAGTCGGGCAGCCCTCAGGGCTGCTGCGGGCCGTTCAGAGAAAGGTTCCCTGGACCCAAGTTTCTGGGAGCCCCTCTGCCTCTAGGGCGGCGTCCTCCTTGTCCTCCTCTGCCACGGAAGGACTGGTTGTCCGGAGCAGGCTGGGACTGCTGCGACTTCGAACCACATCTTCTTCTGACCCTTTTGGTTCCTAGAATAGGGCCTCTGGGGTGCAGAGAAGCGGATTCGACGGCAGACAGCGTCTTCCGTCCTTCTCGCTCTGGGTCAACGTCTCGCTAACGGTCTTGCCAAACAGAGCAGAACCATCAAAGGCGCCTTGAAGGGCTCAGAGAAATCGCAGTGGCGGAGCCAGGCCTGACGCCTAGTGACCAGTCCTGTCCTCAGCTCTAGCGGCCTCCGTAGCATGGGAGAGTAGCCGGAAGTATTCGTGACTGACCTTAGAGTGGCCATTTTGGTGGAGTGCAGAGCTCTGTCCTCCTCCGAAATGGACTCAGGGGATGCAGCGCTTAATAAGGTCTCGCTGCATCCGAATAACATGTGCCAAATAGTTCAGCGCCTCACCGAAAGGTCGAACTGAACATCCGCTTCCCAAGCGGTCCATCATCCGAGACTCCTTGCTCGGTGGGTGGACTGAGGACTCTCCTGAGCCAGTTCCCTCTTGTGGCCGCCATCAACATGGCATCTACAGGAGGCCCCTTACTCCAATGGGTCCTGTCAGAAGGCGGGCTAAGGATTTTGTCAGGTCTTTTGGGAACTGGCTCCACGGTGTCCGGTTCCTTCCACGCCTGGTGGTAATAAGGTCCACCAGGGGTCGGCAGGGGACACCCAAGAGGTAGACGGGCCCGTTCAATGCCTCCAAGAACACGGACTCGTCCGAGGAAGACTTGGGGCAGACCACCCCCTGATACGGACATTTCCATGATGTCTCCAAGGAGACATCCTCGGGTGACCGTGGGGAGCCTTCCCTTCCTCCAAGTCCGTGTCTTCAGTGAGACTCAGGAGTCAATGTGCCTCCTTTGCGAGGAGCCTCCTCTGGGGGCTGTCAGAGGAGTCCTCAGCAGCCATTTGCTCCATAGGAGCAACTTGGGGCACAGAAACGGGCTGTCCCAGGGCCGGATGGTGGAAGCCTGGCCCAGTGCAGAGGGGCAAGTGCCGGGGTCCGGAGACCCTCAACAGAGCCCTCTCCACTACATCAAAAGCCGGGCGGGGAGCCGACACCCCAAAGGATCCCGGCTCCCCTCGGATCCGAAGAGTGGATCGGAGCGGCGGCACTCGGATCCGGGGACAGTGCGCCCGACACAGACGGGCGCCAAGCCGAGCACTGATCCCCGGATCCGGCTCGGATCCAGGCTCCGAGATCGCATGGTCGGATCCGGCACCAGTACTATCGGATCCGACCTCCCCGCTCGGCTGCTCGGCTCCAGCTGCGGTCGGAGAAGGAGCGATAGGCTTGAAAAAGGGTGTTGAGCTCCCGGAGGCAAGAGCACTCCCATCTGCATCTGGGCCTGGATGAACCTTCGCATCATCCGTCCAGATCAGCATGCTACCGAGGTAGGCCTGGAATGCCTCCTCGATAGCCTCGGCCTCGGTCTCCTCCTCCTCAGGACCCGTGAGAAGCACACAGGTGACCGGAGCCGAGAAGGAGGAGACCGCCGGGAGAAGCCGCTTCTCCTCCGTCCTTCTTAAGCATCCCTCTCCTGTCCTGAAGCGGGAGTTTGAGTCCCAGGAGCAGGAGGGGTGCTACAGGGAACAGCTGCAGCCAGGAGTGGGTCGGAGAAGACCCGCCAGGACCAGCTTGGACCTCCGCTCCCTCAGTGCCCTGGGGTTGAACCCTGCACAAATGGAACAGCCAGATGTGAGGTGCTCAACCCCAAGACACTTAACACACCGAGTGTGGCCATCAGCGGTGAGAGCTTATGGCCACACTCGAGCATTTAGAAAAGAATGACTTAGGCTGGTCAGCCATAGTCAAAACTTCCCAAAAGTTACAGAAGTAACTTAACAAAAAACTAAAAACAAGCACACAGGCCTCACACACAGCGAGGGAGGGAATAAAAAACTACTGTAAATTAAATTTAAACTAAAACAGTCAATACACAAGGAACCTACAACTTTCACACAAAAAAGTTTAAAGAAAGCAAAAAATTTCTATTTTTATACAAGAAAATACCACTTAGCTGAGAGCTAAAGAAACCACATCCAGTTACCAGCGCGGCAAACAAGATCTGAGGTCATGAGGGTAGAGCAGGGCATTATGGGTGAGGGGAGGAGCTGAGAGCTTGGATCCATAGCTGGAAACTATGCCGGTTCGGATCCGATATCGGATCCATAACCCTCAGGTTGCAGACAAATGAATATCCTACTTCAGATCCCCTGATAAGAGAAATCAGATCTTCAGCCATCTTGAGCATCTGTTTCTTAGGCATCGGGCCTTGAACAGGAGACTGAAGTGAAGCTTTTTTCGATTTGGAAAGAGTCTTTGGTTTAGAAAACATTTTAACTGTAAGAGTCGTCGGTCTGAAAATGCCTTCAGAAAGCGAAGGTGTTTCAGAAGTACCGGTGTCCTTGGGAGGTAAGTCGTCAGTAGGAAATGTAGAATGAATTACCAAAGTACCAAGACCGATCTCTGCTGCTCCTAGCTCGAACAGGGCACAATCCACACGGTGATACTGTTAGTATGTCTCTCTCTTACTAACGAATCCAAACACTAATATTTTCAAAAGCTTTAATCACCAAAGCACAACTGCTACAAACACAAAATTGCAAGTTGCAAATGAACAACACAGGTTGAGCGCTTTCATCTGTTTATGAGAGACTTCTTCAGAACCTAAAGGGCTATGATGCCTTCTATTCAATAAAACTGGCTTCCTGAGTTTGGTCAGCCACAGCAGGGCTGAGATAATCCAAACCCCACCAACAGAAATTTCTTTCTATAAAACGTCCACTCTTGTACACTGAAGCAGCAAGAACAAGGTACTTTGGTAAGTCGTCAGTAGGGCCTGAAGTAAAACGCTACGTCGGCCTAGTACATTCCGTCAAAATATCTGTAGCAGTCTCGGGTTCCTCAACTGCGGTAGTCAGAGGCTGTGTCGGAGCCTCACTGATAAACGGAGAACCGGAGACCGGATCAACCGAGGCCTCGGAATCGGGCTTAGGCCTGGGCTGTCGATCCTTATCCCTGCGCTTTTTGTGCACGCCGGTAGTCAGTAGCTCCGACGGCATGTTATAATTAAATTTTCTGCCAAAAAAGTGTTGTGCGAAATCAAATCATCTTTTAATAGTGCGTTTATTAAATCTAGCACAAAAATGACAAGAAGTGACGTCGTGATCAGGGCCTAGGCAGGGTATACAATAAGAATGAAAATCCTTATGAGGTATTTGCTTCCCACAAGAAATACAATTGTTAACTTTTTCTGACATCGGTCTGAGGCAAGAAAAGTTTCCCCAACGGGGTACTTAGCTTTACAGAAGACTTTGGTCTGAAACTCGAATACGAAAATCTCAGGAGTCGGCCGACCGGCACTTGCGAACTGCTTCTGCTTCGGGCACTGTGCAGCAAGAAAGACTGAAGAAAATGGCGTCGGTTGCAGTATATGTACCCCTGGCGCACTGACGTCAGGGATGAGGCGACAGCAACCAATGTCGGACCAAGACTTTGGAAATCCAGCCAACTGCGGGACCGCCTGACAGGATAACCCAAGTGTAATGACTGCAGCAGGGTAACATGATGAACATCAGTGGTGTTGTCCGTCTTTACCATTAATTGTCCTGGAAGAATGTGGTCCTTAAAGGCTGTCAGAGCATTTTGTACAGCTAACATTTGTTTTTGATTGATATGCAGGTGCATTTGACTTGGGTTCCATTTGCCCTGAATGCACTTCCCTGCCAGGTGAGCCCCCCATGCATAGTCTGATGCATCTGTTAGGGTTTGGGCGGCAGGTGGTAGAGTGAATGGTAGTCCCTTGTTTTGGTGGCAGGCCTCTGCCCACCAAAGGAATTCTAACCGTAGGCAAGGTATGATAGGAATCATTGCTTCTAGATCCTGAGAATGTTGACACCATAGGCTTTTTAGATACCATTGTAGTTTCCTCATATGCAGTCTTGCATACTGAATTAGTAGAAGGCACGAGGCCATAAACCCCAAGGCTTGCAGTATTTGCCTTGCAGACAGCAGGGTTTTTGTGGCCACTAGTTTGAAGTAAGTTGTCAAATTAATTTGTTTCTCTGGCATGAGGAAAGCCATCTGGGAAGTTGTGTTCAAGCTTACTCCCAGGAATATAATTTGTTGACAGGGTACCAGATGTGATTTATTTTCGTTTATGGTGTACTCCAGACATGTTAACACCTTTTGTACAAATGCCAGATGATTCAGAAGTATGTCCTGGCTTTCTGCCTGAATTAGGCAATCGTCCAGGTATGGGTATATTTTAAAATTTCTTTGCCTGCAAAATGCAATGACTGGGGCTAGGCACTTTGTGACTACCCTGGGTGCAGTAGATAAGCCAAAGAGCAGTGCAGAGAATTGATTGTGCATGCATCCTGCTTTGAAGCGTAGGTATTTTCTGCAAGATTCCCTGATTCGGATGTGCAGGTAGGCTTCCTTTAAATCCAGTGTTGCCAACCAGGCATCTTTGCCTATCATGGGAAGCAACTGGTGAAGAGTTAGCATCTTGAATTTTGGAATCACCAAAAAGGTGTTTAGGATAGAAAGGTCCAGGACAGGATGGCATGAGTTGTCTTTTCTGGGTACCAGGAAAAGTTTTGAGTAGAAACCTTGTCCCTTTTCCTCTTCTGGTACAGTCTGAATAGCCTTTAATCTTAAGAGAGAGTACTTGCTTTTGAGCCTCTGCTCACTGATTTGGGGGTAGATCTGGCCAACTGATTGGGGTTGGTAACATGTGGAAGTGAAATCTGTTTCCTTGGGAAACTAGGTTTAAAACCCATTTGTCCTGGGTAATGAGTTCCCATTTTTTTGCTTGCAGAGCAATCTTTCCCAACAAAGGAGCAGTCAGCTGAGAAGTGCTTGGAAGTTTTAAAGTTAAGTCATTGAGACAGCTTACCATAGGGGGGAGTCTTACTACTCCCTGATTTGGAAGTGGGAGCCCCCCACTGCTTAGTCCTGTGCATACCCTGGGTGTTCTGCTGGTTCTGGGTTTGAACTGAGGAGGCCTGGAAGAGGCAGGAAAGGAACAATTTTTTGACGGCCAATGCCTACTAAATCTAGGAGGCTGCACTTGTAAGAAATCTTTTAACAGTTTGCATAGATTTAGCTTTTTCCTCCATCTTTTTAAGAACTTCTTCTGCTTTGTCATCAAACAGGTGGTCCTGATTTAAGGGAGCATCTGGCAATTTAGTTTTAACATGATCTGGCAAAGATTGCTCCTTAAGCCAAGCATGCCTCCTGAGTACAGACCCGGTGACAGCAGCCCTGCAAGATTCCTCTAGTGAATCAAAACTACATTGCAAAGTATGTTTTCCAACCTGTTCAGCAGAATGCATTAAATCCTGTAAATCCTTATTTTCAGCACAATCAGGAATCAACATTATTTTTTGTTTAAGCAATCCAACAATATGGTGCTGATACTTTAACATATGAAACTGGCAATTTAAGGCCCTGATGGCCAAGGTTGCAGAGGTGTATACCTTCTTACCCCATCCATCCAGGGCCCTGGAATCTCTATCAGAGGGGGTAAGATTTTTGGCAGTAGTAGCCATAATGCCCTTGGGTCCCTGTGAAATGGTCTCAGAATCTGCAGTAGGATTTTTTAAAAAGGAACTTGTGAGAATCAGGAACCCTGTAATATCTATTAGGTTTTCTGGGAGCAGGAGGTAAAGAGTCAGGGGCCAAGCTAGATTCCAAAAAGGCATTGTCAACAATGTCCAGCACAGGAGGGATAGCTAAAGGCCTGTGTTGGGGCAGGAGTAAGAAATCTCTAAGCCTCTTTTTAGAATCAGAGTAATCCTGGCTTCCCCAGTGAAAATGCTCCCTAAGAGTATGCGAGGTTTCACTGAAAGAAAAATCCTCTGGGGGAGAAGCAGAGGGAATACAGTCCTCTGCATCAGAATCCTCATAGGTAGATAAGGGTAAATCCTGGTCATCAGAGGAGACAGAAATTTCAGAATCCTGGTCAAAAGTATCATTTGCAAATTCAGTCCTAGATCTCTTAGAGGGGGAAGGTTGGCTTCCCCTGATTAAAGTAATAAGGTCTTCAGCCATTCTTATCATTTGTATTTAGGCATAGAGGCCTGACCATGCGGTCTGGGCGGCGGTTTCCTAGGTATGGTTCGAGTTTTAGGCCTAGAAGAAGAAGATGGCGGTTTAATATGCAAGTCAGTAGGCCTGGATACACCCTCAGAAGCAGGTGCCTGCACAGCAGCTCTGGACCCATCCAAGGTAGAGACATCCGCAGGTTCCAAAGTTGAAGCATCTCGCGGCATACCGGACTCAGAATGGGTCTCAGTAGAGGTCTGCAAATCTGAAGTAGTGGGTATCAGGGGCTGCGAAAGTGCCTCACTGAATACCGGTGAACTGGCGACTACCTTAGGAGAAGCGTCGTCGGCAGCTTTGGACCTAGGTGGCCTGTCTCTCTCTTTATCTTTGCATTTTTTTGGAATGTCGGTAGTCGGGTGGCTTACAGAAGACATATCTGGATAATTGAGTCGAGTACCAAAATATTTAGAAGCGAAAATGTACCGACGAAGAATAGTTCGTGGTTTAAATAAGGCACAAAACTGACAGTGAGGTACGTCGTGGTCAGGGCCCAGGCAAGGAAAACAGTACGAATGAAAATCTTTATGAGGTATTTGCTTTCCACAAGAAATACAATCATTGACTTTTACTGACATCGGTTTAGAGCAAGAAAAAGTTTCCCCAATGGGGTACTTAGCTTTAGTTGAAGACGTCGGTTCTGAAACTAGAAAACAAAAATTTCAGGAGTCGGCTGACCGGCATACGAACTGCTTCTGCTTCGGGCACCACACGGCAAGAAAGACTGATGTAATGCCGTCAGCTGCATGCTTTATACCCCTGACTACCTGAAATCACAGAAGATGAGACAGCAACTCATGCAGGACCCAAGACTTTGATAATCAGGCCAACTGAGGACTACTGCAAGCAGGTAACCCAAATGTGATGACTGCAACAGTGAAACACGAAGAACATTAAACACATTCTGAGTGTCCAAAAGGGAATCTAAGAGCTTGGCTTTATCTTCCTCAGTTAGAAACAGAAGCCTAAGCCAAAACGTCCTTTGAATTACTGCCCCAGAAGGAGCATCAGCAGCATCACAGCTGCACTTGATAAGAGTGCCTGGCTACCTGAGAAACAGAACTAATCAAGGGTAATGCAGAGTGCTTATTGTCGGAATCAGGCATATCACTTAAGCCATCCTCAGCTTAGAAAGAAGTGATAAAACATATCTCATTGTGTGAGTCTAATATTTAATGGCTCTAAAAGCCAAAGCAGCAGCAATGTACACCTTCTTGCCATATCTGTCCATGTCTCTGCTACCTGTTATCAGCAGGCAAGACTTTAGGGAAAGTGAGCAATTCAGCATGTTTGTCTGCAGAAAGAGAAATAACAGAAGGATCAGAAGGAGGATTTCTACAAAGGAATTTCTGATCATCAGAAACCTATTAGTTTTTTTTTGGAGCAAGAAGCTGAGTCAGGATGTTGAGACACTGACACAAGGGTTAGTGCTTCTAATACAGTAAAAACATCAGAAAGCTTGAGAGGCTCCATCTGAAGTAAATCACAATATCTCTGCTAAACATCAGATATTTTAGAACTTTCCCATTGAAAATGTTACTCCATTCTGACTATAACATCCCAAAAGAAAGTTCTTTTACAGGGGAACTGGGGGGAAAGAAAATCCTGCTCATCTGAAGCCACAGTTAAGAGAGAATGAATCTGAGAATAGGCAAGAGGTTCTTCATCAGAATCCAGCTCTACATCTTATAAACAACCCCTACACCTGTTTAAAGAAGTGGAGAAAAAAGGGGTCCCAACAGCAAAGGGTACCTAAAAACTCTGAGGAGTCTTCAGAGACATGAGAGCTTTAAAGAATCCATGTCTGAAGTCCTGACATTTGTTTTAGAAGTACATCAGGATGCACATATCTTGCACAGTCAGAGCCCTGATGCACCTCATTGAGGGAATCGTGTACTTCCTCCTGTACGTGGGTCTGAGGAATACCCTGGCCCTTCTGAAGTAACCAGTCTTGGCTCCCTGTTCTCATTATTTATTTATTTATTTATTTATTTGCATTTGTTAACCGGGTTGGTCCAGCTGGGTAAGAATTACCCTTTTTCAGTGGAGACCCGACGGGAAAAGCCCCAAACAGACATACAAATACATACGAGACAAATTAACAATATTACAGAGGAAAACAATATTATGGGTACAATGGATAAGAAAAACAAACAATGAAAGTTTGAGAAAATGAGTAAGGTAGGCCAGAGGCATGCATGCAAAAGATTTATGAAAAGGTGTTCTGAGCAAGATCTCTGAATTAAGTTAAAGTAGGCAAAGAAATGATGATTTAGGTGTGGAGTTAGTAGTGTGGGAGTTTTAGGTGGGAGCATGTGACCCAAGACTTTGTTATTCAGGCCGACTGAGGGCAACCTGCCTGCAGATTACCCAAATGTAATGACTGCAACAGTGAAACACGAAGAACATCACCACCTCTTATTTGTTCGTGAATGACCTGCAAAATCATGAGCTTAAAATAATGTGAATTACTAATCTCAGTGATGTGTTTATAAAGGGCATTGGTACAAATTTTCCTGTTGATTGCTGAAACATGATCACCTTCCCATTCTTTAAGTTTGCGATTTGTGTTACCGATATAATAGGCATCACATGCCATGCACTTAGCCAAATAAACTAAATTCTTAGTATCACAAGTCCCATAAGCATTCAACTTAAAAGTGTTACTAAACACTGGATGCTTTATAGACTTCTTGGTGTATATATATATATATATATATATATATATATATATATATATATATATATATATATATATATATATAGGAACAAAATATACATTTGTTACATTTATAAGTGCCCTTCTTGTTACTTATCAATACATTAGCAATTTTCAGTTGTTCCCTGTAACATAATTGATCTTTTAAATCATGACACCTCTTATATCCAAAACATGGTATACTATCCAATACTTTCTTAAATTCATTTATTTGGGTTACTAAAGGCCAATATTTATTGATAATATTCTTAACAGCTTTGGTGTTCCTTCTACATACATAAGCATACATTTACACTTATTTTGTCTAGATGTTGAGACTACATTAGCGGAACATTCCATAGAAAATATTGGCATGGCTTCAGTATCTCTTTTACTACTTACAGCTTGCCTTATAGAACTTAGGTTTCTCCGATTGTAACCCCTTTGAATAAACTCATCTACTAAAGTGTCAATTTGTATGTGCATACCTGTGTCAAGACTTAAGTCTCGATATGTGCACCATTTGACTTTTAACCACATTATTAAATATAAAAGGAGAATGCATGCTTGTGATGTGTAAATAAGCACTACATTTAACCTCTTTCTTACATAAAGTAGTATCCAACTTCCCATGCTCACTTTAACCAAAGTTATATCCAAGAAGTCTACACGTGTTTCAAAGATGGAACCACCGAGAAGGGAATCACCCTCAGTTGGACTCCTATGCCACATGGTCAAGAGACACCATAGTGCAAAGGCATACTTCTTAAAGCAGCTGCTCAAGAACCCCACAGTGGAGGCTTTCCTCTATGGGACCATCAATCAACTGAAAGTTATACACTAACTGTAACAATAGTTTTGCACAGTCATGGTTCAAAAACCATTAGGACTGTGACTTCAGATGTTAAGCATAACAAAGCAAAATTTCCCAGGCTCTACCTACTTCTCCTTACTCAAAGTTTCACATTTCTTGCTACCCTCCAGATCCAAGGTATGCCACGCATGACCTGAACATAAACCACGGAAAGAAAAAAGGAGAAATGTTTCTAAAGATAAACTACTATAGGCCCCATCTGCCTTGCAGGAGGAAGGAAACAGGGTATGTTGAAGAGGATGAGCCACAACTATACAGAGCTGTTATTATACTGAGCACATAACTTGCTCATCAGACATGATCTGGTACATTCTCTTGAAAAAGAATTTGGAGAGGGTGGAAGCTGTAAAGTATGTTCTGCAGCATTTCCATCCTGTGAACATTTACAGTGACAGTGCCTACGTTGTAAATTCATTGAAACTACATATAGCAACGTGGGCATGGACAGGATTCATTAATAGTGCAGGAAAACCTTTAAAGCATATTTCTTTTTTACAAAACATATGGAAATTGATACAAAAGTATCAATTGCAAGAACAATTCAGTATTTTAAACCTGAGAGTCCATCAAAGATCAAACAATGAAGTTTAAGATAGAATGCTTAGGCTAGTGCCAAAGCAAAGGAAGCCGCGGAAAAGGGACAGCCTTTACAAACTGAAGAAACTGAAGGGGAACTCCAGTTGCCTGAAGAACGCTCCCTAGAGAAGGGGGAACAAATAGATGTGGATTTGGAAAAATTCCAGAAAGAAAGGGGAATACCAGAAGAATGCGAGTTAGAAAGTAATGGAGTAAACAGGAATTTCTATGTTTTTCATAAACGAAACAGGCTACAATTACCATACATTCCATATCAACTAGCAAAACAACTAGCGAGGCTTAATCACCAAATTCTGGGACATATAGGGACGGAGAAAATATGACCAGTAGTGAAAGAAAGGTATTGGAATCCAAATCTGAAATATTGTGTTAAGTAGTGCAGGATGAATGTATTTGTCTTCAGACAAATGTAAAATGCCACAGTTGCACAGAGTACCTGTGGCAGATGGACAATGGTATGCCATACAAACAAACTATGCAGGACGTCTGCCTCGCGCAAAGGGTGGATATTGCTATTTGCTGGAGGTGGTAGATGTATTTTAAAAATGGGTGAAGGCAATTCCAACCAAAGGAATGACAAGCAAAGTGACAGCAGAAACACTATGAAAAAAAAAAGAAGTTATGTCTTACCATAATGTTCCATCTGAGTTGTTCATCTCTGATGGGTTCAGTTCGAGCCCTCGGAACCGAGTCAGCCTTATACCAAGCTCGCGTGCACCAAAACTTCTTGAGCTAAGCTGCTACCCACAATGCCCTTCAACTCAGTTACCTAAGATCGGGTTTGCATGCAACATATAGGAGAAAACAGAAATCAGAGGCCATCTCTGTGCAGAAACCCTGAAACACCACAAAGATGCAGAAGATCTGCCAGGAGCCTTTGGCGGGGGACGGTGGGAGGGTGTGATGACTGGAAGAAGATCAGCAACTCAGATGGAACGTTATGGTAAGACATAACTTCTTTATCTGAAGTTGTTAATCTTCTTTCCATTCATCACTGATGGAATAGAATCCCAAGCTACTTGGAGAACTGGGTGGTCCTTATGGAAGAACATTCCTGAGAACCACTGAGCCAAAGGCCGCTCTTCCCCTGGAGATCAGATCCAATTTGTAATACTTGATGAAGGCATGGGGTTTAGCCTGAATGGCTGCTGCACAGATGTCATCCATGGAGGCCCTAAAGTGGAAGGCAACCAATGTTGCAATAGCCCTAGTTGAGTGAGCTTTGATTTGACCAAGCTTAGATTAATTCGTAAACGAATATGAGAAGCTAATGCAATCCCTGAGCCAGTTTGACAAAGTGACTTTAGATACTACACATCCCATTCTAGGGCCAGAAAAGGAAATGAAAAGTTGGTCCGACTTGTGAAAGGACAGTTCTTGCCCAGGTAGAAAAGTAATTGTCTATGAACATCCAATGAATGTAGGCAGTATTCTCCCTTGTTTGAATAATTTGGAAAAAATACAGGGAGCTCAATGGACTGGTTAATAGAAAAGTTGGAAACCACCTTGGGGAGAAAGGATGGGTTAGTACGAAGTGATACTCTGTCCTTATGGAAGATCAGATAAGGGCTCTTAATACATAAGGCTTGCAACTCAGATATTCATCTGGCTGAAGTGACTGCCACCAGAAATCAGGATTTCCATGACAGAAATTTTAGATCACATGTTGCAGCAGGCTCAAAAGGGGGTGGAGGGGGTAGAGAGAGTGACTGAAGAACCCGGGAGAGATTCCATGCCTCCACCGGTTTCCTGATCGGAGGTCTGCTGTGGAAAATTCCCTTGAGGAAAATCTTGCAAAATCCAGTGGAAATAAGCGGGACTCCATTTGAACTATTATGGAAGTTGGAAATAGCTGCTAAATGGGCTCAAATGGTGGAAGCTGATGCACCATTGTCAAAAAACTCAGCAAGATAATGAAGAGTAGTAGCTAAAGGAGCTGAGAAGGGATCTAGCTTCCGATTATGTGACCAGACAGAGAATCTTTTCCATTTGTCCCTGTAAAGTTTTCTGGTGGATGGTTTATGGGAGGCCAGGATAATATCACGGACAGATGAGAAGAGGGTTTCCTGCCTGGCAACTAACGGAAGTGGAGGAACCAAGCCGTCAGCTTGAGAGTGGATAGATTCGGTGGAGTCAGCCCTTGTGGGTGAGATATGAGGTCCTGACGAGTGTCTAGGATCCAAGGAGGTTGTAATAGATGAGGTCGGAGGAAGGGAAACCACACTTGACGAGGCCAGAATGGGGCAATGAGGATCACTTTGCTTCTCAACTGAACAGCTTTCCTTAGAAAAAGGGGGATCAGAGGAATCGGAGGATAAGCATAAAGGAGACCCGTGGGCCAATCGTGAATCAAAGCGTCTCTCGGTGACTCCCTGTGAGGGGGAAAGAGGGCAAAGTAGCTCCAGCATTTTGTGTTTGAGAGGTAGTCAAAAAGATCACAGCATGGCTGACCCAAACGGCTGAAGATTTCTGCCGTCACACTCGGATTGAGAGACTACTTGTGAGGATGGAGGATGCATCTGCTTAGCCTGTCCACAATCACGTTGGAGCTCCCTGGGATATGCGTTGCGATCAGAAAGCGGTTGGAAGCTATCGCCCAATGCCAGATTCTCATGGCTTTGTGCCATAGGGAGTAGGATTGGGTCCCTCCCTGTTTGTTTATGTACTGGACAACTGACATGTTGTCCGACTGGATACCAATCGTTCCGGATGGAACGAGTGGGTGGAATGCTTGTAACGCCAATAGCACCGCTCTTAACTCCAGGACATTGATATGCAAGCTGACCTCTATGCTGGACCATGTGCCTTGGACTGACTTTCCCTGGAAGTGCCCCCCCCCCCCCCAATCAGGGAAGCATCAGTGGTCACCGTGGCGCTGGGTTGGGGAGCTTGGAAGGGGTGACACCAAAGATTTTCGTCTGTACTCATCCACCAGAGGAGATCTTGTTTGCAGGTGTTGATGATGAGAATCTGTGAGCTCAAGGGATGAAGACTGGATATCCACTTGGACAGAAGGAGCCATTGTAGTAGTCTCGTGTAATCTGGCTAGGGGAATAATTGGGATGGCTGCTGCCATAGACCCCAGAGCCTGAAGAACCTCCCTTGCAGACACCTTTCTTCGACAGAGTATCCCTTGAACTTGTGCCCTTAATCTCTGAAGCCTGTGAGGGAGAAGAGAGATCAGACTTGATTGAGTGTTGAATATTGCCCCTATAAATTCCAACTGTTGTGAGGGCTGAAGGTTGGATTTTTCCCAGTGGATGGTGATGCCCAGCGACTCCACTAGAACTAGAGTGTAGCAGAGGGCCCTGACTAGAAGGTGCTTGGTGGGGGTAGAGAGGAGCCAATCATCTAAATACGGAAACACCTGGAATCCCTGAAGTCTCAGATTTGCTGTGACCACTGCTAGACATTTCGTGAACACTCTGGGGGCCGTCGAGAGATCGAATGGCAGGGTTCTGAATTGGTAGTGATTGGCTCCCAGCCGGAAGTGAAGGAGAGTCCTGAAGCGCTTGTCCATTTTGATGTGGCAATATGCATCCCAGAGATCTAGCAAGCACATCCACACACCCTCCTGCAGAAAAGGGAGGATGGATTGAATCTTGACCATGTGGAACTTGGTCTGAACCATTGATTTGTTTAGCTGGCTGAGATCCAAAATGAGCCTCCAGTCCCCGGTCTTCTTTGGCATTAAAAAGAATCTTGAGTAAAATCCTGATCCGCACTGGTCTGGGGGAGGGGGAACCTGTTGGAAGACTCGTTTCTGACATAGCTTTCGTATTTCGGAAGCTGCCTCCTCCCTTTGACAGGGTGGAACATCGGGGAGGGATTTCAGAAGTCTTGGATAACAGATTAGGGGAATGTGATAGCCTCTGGAAATTATTCTCTGCACCCACTGATCATTTGTAATGGACTACCAGGCAGCTTGGTGCAGAGAGAAACGTGCCCTGACTGCTTCCAGAGAAAAGCAATCGAGCAGCGCTTCAGGAGCACTGATACGGTCTTCCTGAAAAAGAATCTCTGGAGTCCTGATTTTAGGGACCCCCTTTGCCCTGAAAGGGGCATCTCCAATTATTGGAACCCCCTCTGCCTCAGGGGGAGTCCTCACCACGTGCGTCAAGGAAAGGACCTTGAGACTTCTTGTGCCACATCTTTCCACTCCTCTGGTTCCTGGAGAAGGAAAGCTGAGGTTTGGAAAAATGTAGACCCATGGCAGACAAGGTCTTCCCGTCCTGTACGCACCTGGCTAATGTATCCTTGACCTTAGCACCAAACAAAGCTGATAGTTCGATAGGGGCATTTAAAAAGGAAGACTTGAAGGAGTCTGCGAGGTCACAAATGCGCATCCAGGCGTGGCGTCTCATAACTACGTCTGCACCCGCAGATCTAGCCACTCCTTCAGTTGCGTGGGACAGCAACCTAATGGCCGAATTGGAGATCGACTCTAGGGTGTCAAGTTGGAAAGCAACTTTATCACGTGCCCCATCTGAAACTTCACCTGCGAGGGTTCCAGAGAGCTCAGAAATTAGATCTTTCTGGAGCCTCGTAAAATGTGCCAGAAAGTTCAAAGACCTGATAGCAAAGGTCGCTAATGCAAAAACTCGCTTCCCTAACCTGTCAACCGCCCAGGAGTCTTTGTTGGGTGGGTGGAACAGCAGGACTTTCCTCCGCAAGGTCCTCTTCGTGGTTGCTCCACCACCATAGCATCTACTGGCAAACCTCTCGACCAATGGGGTTGATCCTCTGGAGGGGAGAGTATCTTATCTGATCTCCTGGGGATGGCCTCAACAGAGTCAGGGTTCTTCCATGCCTGCTGCACGATGAGCCTGACCAACTCATTGGCAGGGGGGGGGGTCACCCAAGAATTAGAGGACCGAGAGCGGAAGGCCTGCAGGAATACGGATTCCTCCGAGGAAGGATTGGAGGGCTTCCAGTCACCCCTCTGCTTCAAGATTTCCAAGATGTCTCCAAATGAGACATCACCAGGGGGTGACCGTGGGGATCCTTCCCCATCATCGTAGTCCATATCTTCCATGAGGGACTCCTCTGGGGAGTCCATATGTTTCCTCTTACATGCCTGTTTCTGAGTGGGTTCTTCAGTGGGAGCATTCGAAGAGGACTCAGAAAGGGAAATACCCTGTTGAGGGGTTTCCTGGGTCATGCACTCTCGAAGTCCTGGGGGGTGGCCTTTGACAGCAGTGGCTCAGAGGGAACTGGTGGGATGTCCGACGTAGGAAGATTGCTCGAAGCGAGCACCCTCTCCATCACCCGGAAAGCAGGCCCATCTGAAGAGGAATGGGAGCCCGGAACCGAAGGAGACAATTTCGGAACTGGGATCACACCTTGCTCCACGCAGTCTGCTCCCGGGGAAGGAGCCTCAAGCAAAACCGGGGTGGGAGTCACCCTGGGTCACAAAGATGGAACCGGCAACACAACCAGAACTGTGGCTGGAACTGAGGGTTCCACCCCCCAACCATGAGATTGAGGAAGGGTGGTTTCTGACAAAACCGACACCCAAAGGGGCCTCAGACACAGTCGTTGTCGGTGCCGAGGAAGGGGGTCCTCTCACAGATGTTGAGGGATCCAAGGGAGGAGAGTATGCAGGGGTCGCTGGTGTAATAGACCCAAAGCCTGGAGTCTAGGAAAATTTGTAATTCCCCTGGTGGTCAGCAGCTGATCAAAAAGGTGCACCACATCCATTCTGAAAGGCTCCAGGTGGACCTTACCAATGCCCCTGAGGGGGAATCAGGCCAGTCCAAAATGGGGGTGAAGGCTTGTCTGGCAAATGGATCTGCAGATGGGTATACTGGCTTCATGGTGAATTAAAGAACAGCACCGACGATTCCAGTTTGGAAACCGGCAACAAGGGAATGATCGGAGCTGAGAATAGGCTTGGAGCAGAGATCACAGCTGGGGTGGAGGTCAATAGCAGCTCTGAAGCTGCTGTCAAAACCAACGTCAGTGCCGAGGTAGACACAGACAAACTGGCTGGAACTGAGGTTGTAGTGGGTGCAGAAATCGTCGGTGCTGGAAAAGGCGCCGATGAGGCGACCTCGGTATGAATCACTGGAGCCAAACTCGGAGCCAGGTGTTCAGAACCGAGGAGGCGATACGGTGCTCGGTAGAAGTCTTGTGGGCCTTGTGCTTATGGCTTTTGCCCCTATCACCGGCCAGTGAACAGGAGTCTGAATGAGGACGTTTCTTGTCCACAGAATGAGCTTCAAAAAAAGGCAAAGGAAGCAGGTCCTTTGAATCAACTTGTTGCGTCTTTCATTCAGCATCCGCTGACTGAAGCTGGCACAAATATCACAAGGAGGTTTCGCCGATAAGTGCGGAACCCCCAAACAATACACACACTCTTCATGTAAATCACTACCCGGGAGTTTACCACTGCAAGAAGAACAGTGTTTAAACCCTGTAGAGTCCCTTTCTTTTCCGACATAACAGGAAACACACACACACACACACACACTAAAGCAGAAGAAAGTGTAGAGAGAGAAAGAGAGGGAAATACCAACAATGGTATTGGGAATACCACAAGGGTAAAAGGGTCAGTACCAACAATGGTATGAAAAGAAATACCTGTGGGTAGAGCTGAGTGGATAAATAGAGAAAAATTAGCAAACCGACAGAAAAGATTCACAAATACTTATAACATTTTGAAAAATATAACACTTAGCTGGAGAGCTCAGTGAAACGCTGCTATATGGCTGTGTGGCAAATGAGATCTGGGGTAACTGAGTGAAGGGCATTGTGGGTAGCAGCTTAGCTCTAGAGTTTTTGGTGCACACAAGCTTGGTATAAGGCTGACTCGATTATGAGGGCTCAGAACCGAACCAGTCAGTGATGAATAGGAAGAAGTTTAACAACTTCAGATCATATTTTGTCACTGGGGGTGGCCCAGGGTGACAGAATCAGACAATGGCCCACAGTTTGTCAGTAAAATGATGAAAAATGTATGTGACATGTTGGGAATTCAACAAAGATTCCATGTACCATGCCATCCACAATCAAATGGGATAGTGGAAAGAATGAACAGAACTTTAAAGGGCAGGTTAAAAAAAAGATGCGCATTAAAAAAGGAAATAACTGGGTAAAACATTTACCCAAGTTTTGCTATGATGGGCATCAACAATCGGCCTGAGGAGGACTTCCCAACTCCTTATGCACTTTTGGAATCCCAAAAATTCCACAGATTACTGGTTTTGGATTAGACATATATTCAAAGTCTTTCAAAGATAGTTGACCCTGCAAGTGCATATCCATAAGCTCATTGTCTATCTTACAAAATGCAATATAAAAATTCCATTTTGGGGAAACCTCCTCCTCTAAGGCTGATTGTTGATGCCCATCGAAGCAAAACTTTTTTCATTGCTAAGTCTTGGGGTTTTATATTAAAGGGGTCTATTGCTAAATTATCTTATATTAGTAAAGATTCCTGGCATTTCCTAAGCCAGATTGACAATGTCAGTTTTTCTAATGATGCCATATTTGTTACCATCAATGCTGTCAGTTTATTCTCTGTTACTCCACATAACCAGGGATTTAATTGATCTGAGGAACAACTTATGATAACTAGTGATTTGCAACAGGATACAATGAATATGGTAGTAGGCCTTATGGGCATCATCCTGAAAAATAATTTTATTTTCTTTGACAACAATTATTTTCAAAAGGTTACCGGTGTAGCTATGGGGGCAGTGTGTGTCCCTGCATTTGCCACCCTAGTTATGGCTTATTGGGAACATAATTTTTGTTCAATAGTAGGTATAAGAATTGTTGGTTGGTGTATACATGTTACCTGGACAATATCTTTATATTGCGGGTTGACTCTGATGCTAAAGTCCAGGATTTTGTTTTCATTACATCAATAGTACTACTGACGTTTGAAATTTATCTGGAAGCTTAACTTTGACCGCATTTGTTATTTAGACATAGAATTGTTTCCGAACATGAACAAGGCTTGTTTTACCTCTACAATTTATCGGAAGAGCACTTTTTCTAATAACCGTTTACATTTTGACAATTGGCATCTGCACCACCAGAAAAAGGCTGTAGTTAAAGGACAGTTTGTATGACTGGCGTGGATTATATCAGATGACATGTTTAAGACTGAATGCGAATTGGTTGTTGATATGTTTATTAAAAGGGGGCACCCATCGGCCATGCTACAGGAGATAGAAAATGAAGTGGTGGTTAAAATGTTTAATGGTGTTTTTAAACCAATATTAACAAATAATGGTTCAAATACTTCCCAAGAAGTAACAATTAATAGAAGAATGAGTTGTGTAAAAATTCTAAACTGTTCATTACAAATTTTACTGTTGATAGTACTATTATAGCTGATCGTCTTTATCGGAATTGGTCTATTTTTAACTGTGATACTATTTTGACACAAAAACTGGGTGATAAGCCCGTTATTTATCGAAGAGATAAACCTTTTAAGAATTTACTCGAAGAGAGCTTTAGGAGCAATAACAGCTCCAAAAAAATGAGCATATTCAAGTGTGGTCACTGTGGCCTATGTAGTTACATCAAAACAGGTGACAGCTTTTCAGTTAAAGGGTTACAGCTCAAAGTCACTGGTCATTTCTCCTGTAACTCAAGGCAGGTGGTTTACCTGGCTTTTTGTAATTTATGCCCAGCTTTCTACATCGGTACGATGAGGAGGAAGCTAAGGAACAGGATATATGAACATGTTTTGGATGTCAGGAACCATAAAAAAACAAATGCCCTGTTTCGACATATAGAGCATAATGCCGAACATGTGTTTCATTTTGTTGTTTTAGACCAGATAATGTATGATTCCTAGGGGTACGTGGTTGATGAACATCTTGCTAAAAGTGAATTAAATGGCAAATTAAGTTAGCTGCCACTTGTTTTCCTGGGTTAAATGATTCAGTTTCCATTTCTTCAATTTTAAAGTTGAAACAGTTAGCCAATTAATTAATTATAGTATTATTTATTTGTTACTGGTTGATTATGTTGGGTGATGTGGTTCTAAAATAATATAAAAATGGCTTTTAGGTTCATAGGTTCATACTAGGCTATCTGCCCTAGGGCATTTATAAGCCTAGCCAGAATGTGTTTGGCTTTCGCCACCCATTTTAAATGAATTTTGCTATGCCCTTTTTCGAGGTTAGTATACTCTGCCTCTGTCTAACAGTGACACAGAAGTGATACCCGGGGTAAACCTACAATCTCCCATCCACTCATCAAGATTCCTCTTAAAGAGAGTCAATGAGGGACTCTGCCTAACCTGGACTGGGATTTTATTCCAGAGTGAAGGGAGCCTCTGGGTTATGAATCTGTCCCTCCAGCATGTCCTATTTATTTCAGTGCTGAGGTTCAAGTCTCTCGAGCGTAGTTCGATGGGATTTGGATTTTCTGAGGTGCAGCATGTCCATTAATTCCGGGTTGGACATGGCTTTATATGTCAGGCACAGATCGCCTCTGAGCAGGCGGTATGTCACTGAGTAGAGCTGGAGTTTCTTTAACCGGGCAGCATATGGCATCTGTTTGAGCCCTTTGATTCTCTTGGTGAGGTACTTTTGGGGTCTTTCCAATTGCTGCAGGTGTCTGGTAAGGTACATCCCAAAAGGGGCATTGTACTCAATTATGGGCCTGATGAGGGATGAGTAAAGAGGCACAATGACCTCCCCTGATCTAGATGTGAATCCCTTCATGATTAGGTGGGCTATACAAAATGTTTTTCTAACCACTTTGGCCATGTGGTTGTCAAATGATTGATTGCTATCAACTTGGGTACCCAGGTCCCTAATTACTTCTTCCATACTTAATGGATTACCACCTATGTGGTAATTTGTGGGCACTTTGTTTTTGCCAAAGGGGATGACTATACACTTTTTGGCGTTTAGCTTGAGGCCATGGCTCTGGCACCAGTTGTCTGTTTCTATGAGGCCCTTTTGTAGGATGCTTGTGTCGGCTGGAGAGTCGATTATGGCGCCCAGTTTGCAGTCATCTGCGAACTTGGTCAGCCACAGTCCTTCCGTGTTAGACTGTACCTCCGAGAAATATATACCGAACAAGAGAGGTCCCAGGACTGAGCCTTGTAGGATGCCACTTGTAACTGGTTTGGAGTCTGACATGGCTCCAGCAATTCTAACCATGTGGGTTCTGTCCTTGAGCCAGTTTGCAACCCATCTAGTGACATAGGGGTTTATATTTAAGCTGGTGAGCTTATCTATAATGCCCGAGTGGGGTATTGTATCAAGGCTTTGCAAGGTCCAGGTAGGCTGTGTGGACCACCTTCCCCTCGCCAATGGCCTTGGTGACTGTTTCAAAGAAATCGACCAGGTTTAAGAGGCAGGATCTGCCCTTAACAAAGCCGAACTGGGTAGGATCCAGTGTCTGTAGGTCCCCAATATCTTTATTTATGCGGTCCATGATGATCCTTTCCATAGCTTTGCAGACCAAGCTAGTCAGGCTTATGGAGCGATAGTTTCCAGGATCTGTTGAGGCACCACCTTTGTGGAGAGGGACCACTGTTGCTGTACGCCACTCTTTGGGAACATATCCTGTAGTAAGGCTGAGATTGAACAGTAGTTTTATGTTTGGGTTTAGTTCTTCTTGGAGTTCATGTAGGACGCAGCCCGGGACACCACCTGGTCCCATTGATGCTGTGTTTTTGCTTTGGAGAGGGTGGCTCTTACCTGAGCATCTGAGATGTCAGGGGCAGCACTCTGCTGGGATAGATATTTGCCCTTTTGGTGGGGAAGGGGAGAAGTTTGCACTGAACCTGTCAGCTAGGATGTTGGCAATGTCTGTGGGTTCCGTGTATTTTTTGTCATTTTGGACTAATTCTGAGCATATCTGGGAATTACCACCCAGGTTCCTAACATAACTAAAGAAAGCCTTGTGATTATCCTTAGTGTCCTGTGCAATTTTTCTCTCAAGCTGGCCTTAGACGATTTTATGAGTGCCCGTAGTTTTTTGCTAATACTGATCAGAGATGCCTTCCCTTTTTGGGATTTTGCTCTATCATGTAGTAGCTTCCTCCTTCTATTGTATAGTTTGTTTATGGCTGGGGTCCACCAGACAGGACGCCTAACCTTGGAGGATTGGGTCTTGGTTTTATTTGGGATTGTGATGATCCATGCATTCCTGAAGGTGTTCATAGAATGCGTTTATAAAGGATTCTGCGGTCTGGGCCGTATTTTCCAGAGGCCCGGGGGCTTTGAAGGATTTCACCTTGGTTTTGAGGAGTGTGAAATTTGCTTTAGAGAAGTTTTTCACTGTGGTTTTCTGGGCAGGGGCTGGGGTCGGGATGTGAATATCTAGTGAGATTAGTTTATGGTCTGATCTTACCATTGAGGGATACACTTCTGGTCTGGAGCATAGAGTCCCCATGTTGGTGATGATCAAGTCCAGTATGTTTTCCCCTCTTGTGGGAGTGGCAACAAGTTGTTCCATAGCATTTGAGTTTATAAATTCTAGGAACCTTTGGGCTATGGTGTTGGAGCTAGAGTAATGCTCCCAGTCTATGTTAGGGTAGTTGAAGTCGCCCAATATAATGTTGTTTGGAGAGACCTTCATATTTTCCAGTGTTCTCAGGAAGGTCGAGTGGGGTTCCTGGGTTTGGGAGGGTGGTCTGTAGCAGGCTATAAACTGGAAGGCAGTTTTACCCACTGTTAGTTGCACATGGATAGTCTCTGATGCTTCGTGCTGTGCCACCAACCTGGAGGTGTGGGTATTTTGACGAATATTGATACTCCCCCCTCCTTTTGTGGTTCGGTCCAAATTTTGGGGCCGAAAAACATGGTATGAGGTATAACCTGGTAGTGCTGGGGTGCTCTCGGGAGCTTTGAAACAGGTTTCTGTTACTGCACAGATATTGATGTTCTCCATGCTAAGGAGAGTTTCGAGTGTGTGCATCTTGAGGTTTAGACTTCTGGTGTTGAGTAGCATTACTCTTAGTTTCTTACCCCTTGTGATACCTATGGAGGTGGGTTTGTCTTTTGAGCCTTGCCTAAGAAAGGCACTATGGGGGTGGCAAGAGCCTTTGCCAATATCCAAAAGCCCAGGGGTGACAGGTGCAAGCCATCCCTAGCGAAGCATCGTGGCTTGTCGAGCATGTCATCCCAGGCAGACAGGCATTGGATCCCCTTTGACTGACACCAATACTTAAGCCAATTGTTGAAATTGATCATCTTGTCTTCATATTGTGGCATCATTCTTGGTAAGGGTAAGATGCTACTCAAGGTCAGGGTCATACCGGCCTGGGCTACATGCTCAGAGAGCTCCTCTATGTCTCTTTTCATGTAGTCCAGGGAGGTACGTCTCAGGTCATTCACACCAGCATGGACGATGACTGAGTCATATTTGTACTTACCTTGGAGTGACCTGAGTGCTTGTGTTATGTGGCGGATCCTAGCGCCCGACAGGCAGCTCACCGTGACCTTCTCCTTGTTCAGCCTGGTGAGCGAGACGCCAGTGTGCCTGACGATAGAGTCACCTATTACAAGTGTATCAGGTGTGTTGTTTAGCCTTAAGGGCTGTGACTGTTCAGCACACTGGCTTTGTGAACTATGTGTTGCACGTGTTTTGTTTTGGGGTAGCGGTTGCTTGGGTGTCTGCTTTGGAGGTCTCTGTTGCTTAGGCAGATTTTTATTTAGAGCCTCCGAGTATGTTTTTGTGTGTTTATGTGTTTGGTTTGCTGTCGTGGTAGGTCTTTGTGAGACTGGAATTGTAGTGAGTGTGGTTTCCTTCTCCTCCTGACTGGTTACGCCAGTACTGAGTTGAGAGAGCTTAGCCTCCAGTTTGGCTATATGGTTGCATCTCTCACATGTGTTGGAATTTGTTGGGAGGAGGAGAGGGTTGTCTGTGTACATGAGGCAGTTATAACATTGCCTCAAGATTCCCAGATTCACCAGCTGGACCGGAGAGGAGATTGACAACTGACCTTTGGACATGCTAGAATAGTATTGGGAATTCCTTTATAATTGAAAAAAGGGCCAATGGGGAACAAAGTACTTAAGGGGAGTTTGTGAGGGTGTAGTGCTTTTAATTTTTTAGTGCTGACTTATATAATTGCTTTAGTGAGCAAGTGCCAGGCTTTAGAGTGGGAATAGGGTGTTTATTATGAGAACTAGATCAGTTGTAAGGGAAAAAGTGAAGAGCAGACTTTGTAGAGCCGAGAATGGTTTAAACCCAATGATGCTGCACTATGCGCAAAATCGTGCAAAGCCGCGCTAAAACAGGCTTTATAAAGGGGGACTTGAAAGAGCTAGAAAATGGCCCAAAACGGCCAATAGACTACCAGATTCTTGTGCTGGGAACACTCCTCCAGGGATAGATAGGCTGCTCCAAGCTCCCCACTGCCACTGGTGAACAAGGAAGCCTCCCTTTATCCAAGAAAGGAAATGGGCAACAAAGGAACTTTCCAAAAATCCAGAATACATGCAAAGCCTGTATTTGGACTACTCTATGTCAGGAAAGATGGGAAACAAGGATATTTTTTTTTCTTTTTTGCAATAAACAGCAGGAAAGTGCAATAAATATGTAACACAGGCTAGCGCACTTGAGTGTGTAGCCTCAACAGGTAAATGCAACAAACAGGGCAAACTTTAAAAGTGCAGGTGCAAAACCAACTTTAAACAGTTTAAGACAGTTCAAGAAGCAGAATTACTTGCAGTTTAGCTAGATCGGACAGTCGCCCAGGTAGTAGCAGGATAAAAACACTTTTATCAGGTTAGCAGTCGCTCTTTTATCATTCTGTTAGTTCTGAAGAAGTTCCAGTAATTGTTATATGGAATGAAAGCACTTAACTTTGTTATT
The DNA here is from genome assembly GCF_019279795.1 of Protopterus annectens. Classification (NCBI taxonomy): domain Eukaryota; kingdom Metazoa; phylum Chordata; order Ceratodontiformes; family Protopteridae; genus Protopterus; species Protopterus annectens. The sequence continues at coordinate 1,359,903,626 of NC_056744.1, read as the reverse complement.
TTAATAAAAGAAGCTTGGATTTTTACTTGCGTTCAGCCCCCTCTTTTGGCATTGCAGGAGTTGGTTTGTCACTATGTATGAGGAGAGACGTGCTGGCCATCCCAGTTATCTTGTGTCACTTGAAATATCTTCCTGAATTTGGGGTCAATGGGGGTGCGGTTCAGAGGAATCGTCTTCATCTCCATTAAAATGTCTGGTATGGAAGATTTCCAACAAGGAGTTACTGTGTTTTCTCTTACACAGACTACTACTCCTTTTCCTCTGTGGGCAAAGTTCTGAGGAGAAAGAAGCAGAATCGTAACCAGACACTCTCCAATTGTCTTGGTGTTGGCCTGCTGGTCCTCTGCCTTGATTGTACAAAGACCAGGAATGTGCAGAGACAGATGTAAGATAATCTTGGGTTATGATGTAAGATAATCTTGGGTTAAAGTCAAGGATTTTGCAGTGTCCCATGCACAGAAGTCTGAAATTTGACACCTAAATTGACGCTGATGTTGCAGCCAGTGTCCTACATCAATCATGCACAGAAGGATTTGTCCAATTCTTTTCGGTGCTAGTGAAAATAAGCTTGGGAGCATCAATACGAAGCACCTCTGACTTTAACTCCTAATATGGAAGGGTCCTGTGTCACCATACTTGGCAAACAGAGTGAAAATCAGAGACACTTCATGTTGATGCCCCCAAAGTTATATTCACCAGACATATACAACAGGACCGAGGGTGTTGGCACTAACATTCAAGTGAACTACCCTGCTACAACACTGAGGTACAAGGAGGTACTGAGCACTGACAGCTCCATCACTGACACCATTAACACGGATGACAGTCCAAACATGGGAAAATTCATCTGCACTGTTATCTACAGGTTGCTCACAGGCCTTGTGAAGACCGACTCAATTACTAAGGCCAATGAAGCAGAACTAAATGTGGGTAAAGAGAAAGTGTTCCAATCTTCCCTTGAACCAGAGGGGAAGGGAATTGACCCATATCAACCTCAGCATACAACACAGCCTTCACCATCTTTCTCTAGTTAGCATTCACAGCCACTGAATGACTCCTGTGAGAGGAAACAGATCTAAAGGACCTGGCAGTAGTAGATCCAGAAGGGAGAAGTCTAGTTAACTGACCCATATCAAGAGAGAGGAGATACTAACCTGTCTTGCAACCCTGCATGGACAGTCCTCCGCCATACCAACAGACACTGTGATAATCTCCCTCCTCCCATCTAGACCTTTGAAAGTGGGCAGGAAGCTCACCCGGATAATGAGCCCTATCAGAAAAATTCTCCTTTTGGCAGATTCATACTTTTCTCTGGGTTTTGGTTTAGGAACACCTGAAGCAAATCCTTTAGATCCCTAAAACCTCAGATACTGGAATCAAATTAGATTATATTGAAAAAGAACTGTGCAAACTGAATTCAGAACAAGTGTTTTGGTATATTGGCAGGCTAGAAGCGGATTAATGCCCCTGCTTGAAATATTTCTGTGTACTATATGTATGTATGTATGTATATGTGAAAGACCTGGAGGTTCAGCCAGAGGTATTAAGCCTTCCAAAATGGAAATGTTCCTCCTATCAACGTCTCTCTATTTTCAAATGTTGGGTTTCAAAGCATGAGACATATAACATTTGTCTGTGATACAAAGGAACTGAATGCAGGCAAATCAGTGCACATTTCTTACCTCAATCTGGTTGAATGCCTTTGACACCATTCCACATTACAGCATTACATAGGATCATAAGACGTTACTAGGCTAATGGCCCTAGGGCCCTTACAAGCCTAGCCAAGTTCTACCTTTATTTCCACGATCAGCACCTAATGCCCATGTCCAAGAAGGACACAGGTGGATCCCCTGGGGTGAATTTACAGTTACCCATCCAATCATCCAGACTGCGTTTGAAGACGGCCAATGAGGTGCTCTGTTTAACATGAAATGGGAGTCTGTTCCAAAGGTGTGGCAACCTCTGGGAGGCAAATCGATCCCTCCAGCAGGTTCTATTAATGTCACTTACCAGGTTAAGGTCTTTAGAGTGAGTAACCCATGTACCATTTGACTTGCAGATATGCATCATTTCCAATAAAGCAGGGTCAGAGATTGCCTTATATGCAAGGCAGACATCACCTCTTAGTAGTCTCTATGAAACAGAATAAAATGACAGTGATTTTAGACAATCCACATAGGACAGATGTTGAAGACCCTGAATTTTCCTTGTGAGGAACCTTTGTGGTTTCTCCAATAGCTGCAGGTTCTTGAAAAGGTACACACCAAAAAGGGCATTGCACTTAATTATTGGCCTGATTAGAGTACAGGGAGGTTATAACTTCTTATTTTATGGAGGCAATGCCCTTACATATGAGATGAGCAATATAGAATGCCATTCTTACCACTGTTGAGACATGGTGATCAAAGGTAAGATTGCTGTCAAGCTGTGTGCATTACAGGCAAACTAATCAAACTAAATGTAAACCAGTTCAGACAGAACCCAATCCATTAGTGCTGGTGGTGTAGTCTCATCAAAAAGGGTCGTTACTTTTCCCATCCCTCAGAGACTGGTCCTTGGCCATGTCTATGATATCAATACCAATATTATGGACATCTACATGACTACAAACGTGGAGCTATCATAAACTCTCCAAGTGACTACTAAATTCTCCAGCATGTTCTAACATGTACAAATAAGTGGAACTATGACCATGGACGTGTGCTAAATGTCAGAAAATGAAGCATTGTGCCTTTTGGCAAACATGCACCCACATCCCTTCGAAAAATGACATGCTTATTAGGATCAGACCCATAGTAGGATAGAACACCCCTTTCAGTGAGCAACTGTCTAAACATATGAATCAATCTGAGAAAGATTGCAGCAGTCACTCACAAAGAAAACAATGTACATGTCTTCCATATGCTACACAAGCTGCCTTAAAGCATTCTCTCTCTTCTCTGCTTCTTACAGACTTGTGATGGGTAACGGCTTTCCTCACCTACCAAGCCTTGAAGGAACCAGTCATATGTGACCTCCTACACATCTGTTAAACAAGAAACACATTAAATACTTGCTTGAAGGAACTAAACTTTTACCACATAATATACAGGTCTTGCTGGTGAAATAGAAGAATCTTTCTTTTTGGAACAGGCTTCCTTTAAAATGCATAGCAAAGAACAAAATCGCTGCCTGGCCCTCTTCCAACATAATTTGTACAAATGGAACAAAAACTGCAACTTCATCCCTGGTCTGACCCCTAAAACCCTCAGTGAAAGGGGAAGAAATTATGTAGTAGTTACTTTTTACTGACAAAATGGAATCTTGAGGCTAGGCTACAAATGATCTCTTAGAGCAACAAGACAGTATGAACCCAAGATTCTCTCTCTTACTTTGGGCATTTGGGAAGAAAACTGAAAGCTGAATACCTTGGTTCAGAGCTATATGGCATAAAGGAGGGGTAAGTTTACAGGGTCACCCTGACTTTATGGAACTACTTAGGGCTTGCTTATAATTCAGATATCCTTTTAGCAGAGGTGGACAGCTATGGTGAACTATGTTTTTCAGGTAAACAATTTGCAGAAGCACCTGGTTCAAAATGAACTAAGGTCAGTTCTTCTAACAAAGTTGAGGTCCCAAGCTGGGGGCAGTTTGCGGTGTTTTAGGGACATCTGCACTGTATCAGGAGGTTCAATTGCTGTAGGTTTTCCATTAGCATCTGAATTAGGTGACAGAAAAAGCACTGCTTGGGCTAAAATGGAGCAAACAGGATAATTTTTGCCCTCTCTTCCTCCAATGTTTGGACTATACTTGGGAATAAGGGCATTGGAAGGAATGCATGCAGAAACCGCCACCAAGTTGAGGGAGAAAACATCCATGGCTCAAACATTCCTGTTGAGAGCTCTGAACTAAAATTGTATCAGTTGCTTATTGTTTGTAGAGGCAAAGAGGCTGGCCTCTGGTACATCCCATCTGTGTGTGAGGCTCAAGCCTGTGTCCCTATCCAGCATCCACTTGTGTGGAGAGCCTGCTTAAGTGGTCTACAATACAGTTCACTTGGTCTGTATAAGGTAGCCTTCAGGAGGAGACTATATTTCAAGGCTTCTTCCCAAGCACGCATGGCTAGCCTCCATAGTTGACAACAGTGTGCCATCCTGTTTATGCACCACATAACTATAGTGTTGTCTCTTATAAAATGCATGGTCCCTGGCCTCCAGACTGTCTCAAAAGTGTTAGGAGCTCTGATCGCTGCTACCATCTCTTACTTTTATGTACAGCTTTGTCTGCTTGACATTCTATGTGACCTGCACTCTTGGGGGTCCTAGGTATGCACCCCCATGCCATGTCAGAGGCATCCAAGGTTAAAGGTCTGGTGCCTGGGGGGGGGGGGTGATCTGAATGAAGGGCATGACTTCATTTCTTTCTGACTTGGTATATCCACCATTACACTTCCCTCTTTATACACGACAGAAAATGGATAGAGTGAAACTGCTGGTCCTGGATGATTTTAGCTACCACTAAAGTTTCCTCATTTGTAGCCCAGCTAACAGCTCCACAAGTACAGTGTGGCCAAGAATGCAGAGAAGCACCCTGCCAGTCATTACAGATTTCCTTAGCATGACCTAGAAAAAAGGGAAAAAAGCGACTTTACATTTTCCTGGGAAGGTAAACCATTGTGGAGTTGATGCTCAACAGGGCAACCAGGAAGACCACCTTTTATGGCTGGGCACAGGTTTGACTTTTATTCATTCGGGGACAAACCTAGTCTGTACAGGCAGTAGTAGGTGCACACCAGTGCCCTCTGTATCTCCTCCTGGGAATTATCCTGAGTCAATCAGTTAGGGGAATTGCAGATGCCACAGTCCCACACTGAGGTATATCTAGAGCATTCATTTTGTAAAAACTCTGAATGCAGTAGCCAAACCAAAGGGCAAACAGGTAAATCAGTAATGGTGACCTAGCTACAATCCTCAAGTACTGCTGAGTCCTACAGTTGTGAAAATAGACATCTCTGAGATCATCTATGTCATCAATGCATCCCGAGATCCTAGGAGAAGCAAAAAAGTCCCCAGAGTCAAATTTTCAAAAGATAATTTATTCAACAACACAACAACCTTAAAAATGCAGTAAAAACAAAGTGTATAGACAGTAACAAACTAAACTTCCAAACATAAGTTGTTGTTGTTGTGTCTTTCAGCTTATCCCGGTTAGGGGTCGCCACAGTGGAACTCCGGTCCGCTAATGTTTGGTAGTGGATTTTTACATGCTGAGTTACCAGCCCTGACGCACAACCTTCAACGAAGGCACGCCCATTCATGCATGCCTCCACATAGAAGATGCTCTAGCTGAGAATCGAACGGACAACGTCTTGCTGTGAGGCGACAGTGCTACTGCAGCACCACTAATTAGAAAAGGACATGAATGAGAAAAAATACCTTATCATAAGCCTACAACGTTGTTCAGCATCATTAACTACAGTCAGGAGAGATGACGCTCAAATAACTTAACTTATACCTCGTCTAGCAAGGAGGATTATAACAGATTGTGTGTCAAGTTAGCACACACCCACTCACCAGGCCCATCACTTGTTACACCAAACTAACCAACAGTTTTCAGTACTATCACTAATAATATACCCTGTCCTAAAAGGCCCACATATGTTTAGCACTTGAGTTTTCAGCTGATTTATCATGAACGTCTAGCTCCCTAATTTCTTTCATTAACAGCCAAAGCTCATTTACATTAGGCAAGCCTTTGTTCTCCCACACTCTTGTTCTAACCTTATTTTCTACTAGCATAATCAAGCTCAATAGCCTTGACCCCACAAAGGCAGCTTTTGCAGAGAATCACACCCTTTTAGAAATAATACTGGAGTGAGATCAATAACTCCCAGCCACACACACTCACAGATTCCCCTTTTAAACCTGCTTTAATTAAAGAAGCACAGGGAAATCCCAAAAAATACAAAGCCAGTCATTCACAGCTCCCATATCAGATCTCCAGCATAATGGAGAAACTACCAGACATATTCAGGTTAGTTTAAATGGGGTGTAATCAGATTAAGAGACACTGTAATACAAACATCTGAATCAATGAGTTAGTGGCATATTTAGAGGCTACCATCATTTTCTGTAATATCTCCATTAAATAATTCTGTTTCAAATAATTTTTCCACATTTTTATACTTTTTAGTAAGTGAGGATATGACCCCTAAGAGCATTTTTTAGATTTTAGAGACTACCCTTGTCAGTGTTTGTTGACTGCCACATGCTTCAGCTCACCTGAGACCCATAAAGACCACTCTGACCTTGGAACCGTACCCATCTTAGTTATTTTGAAAGCAGCTAAATTCCTGTGCCTTAAGCTAGTACACCTGCATCATTTCAAAGTTAGTAACTGACTCCAGCCCAATATCTTGTTAGTAGTTGCTAGCAGTTGATAAGTGTTGGATACTTTTACTGATCCCAAAATTCTACAACTATTAAATCCTAACAATGTTGTGATTTCAAGAGGATATAACTCCTCTATCCAGCTTTCATTGTCAGTAATGTGAAAACTTTTAGTTATGTACTCACCATAACTTCAGATGTTTGGGATCCATCTCGCCTACATTCTGACTGATGGGTTCGGAGCCGATCCCTCGGCTCCGACTCGGCACGCTTATGCTATAGAGCGAGGCCTCTAATTGGCTGAGCTATCTTTATCCCAGGATGCACCACCACTAATCCCCCAGATCTTGTTTGTCCACATTCATGCACACATGCACAGCTTGTTTATATAACATTGTTAGATGTTTCAAGATGAAACAACAGGATTTGGACCTTCTGATATCCTCTGATCTCCAAGGAAGGGGGAAGGAGGGTGGGTTATTAGAATGGTAGATGGATCCCAAACATCTGAAGTTATGGTGAGTACATAACTAAAAGATGTTATGTGATCCTATCTCGCCTACATTCTGCTGATGGGACAGCGTCACTAGCACCTAAATCCCGGGTGGCTCATTGGAAAACACTCCTGAGCACTGTGGAACCAAATGAAGCTCGTCCTCTAGATGCCACATCTAATTTGTAGTGAGAAATGAAGGTGTGCGGGGAAGACCATGTAGCCACAGCACAAATGTCACCAATAGCAAGCTTAGAATGAAACGCTACCGAAGTAGCCATAGCCCTTGTAGAATGAGCCTTGACAGAGGTGGAAAGCTCTTTATTACAATAAACATAAGCTTGAGTAATACAGTCCCTGATCCATTTGGCAATAGTGACCTTTGTGACCGCATTGCCCAATTTGTTTTCTGCAAAGGACACAAACAACTGATCTGTCTTCCTTGATTGTTTGGTCCTGTCCAAATAAAAATGTAACTGCCTGTGGACATCTAGTGTGTGAAAAATAAACTCCGCTTTATTGGAGTATTTTGGGAAAAAAACTGGGAGCTCTAACGACTGTTGCAAGCATAAAGTAGAACAGACTTTAGGAACAAAAGAAGGATTTGGTCTGAGGGATACCCTGTCTGTATGAAAAAACAAGTACGGGGGTTTCACTGACAAAGCCTGAAGTTCTGAAACCCTCCTGGCTGAAGTAATTGCCACTAGAAAGGCTGTTTTCCATGATAGAAACTTTAGATCACAGGTAGCTGCCGGTTCGAAGGGAAAAGAAGTCAGGGCACTTAGTACTATATCGAGATCCCATGGAGGTGCAAGATGAGAAATCGGAGGTCTTAATAAAGCAGCACCTTTCAAGAAGGTCTTACACAACCTGTTGCTCATTAAGGGTGGGTCTATGGATTCATGAAAATTAGAAATTGCTGCCAATTGTACTTTGATGGTAGAAACAGAAGAGCCTTGATTGAAAAGAGAGGTCAGGAATTTGAGTACTTCTGCCACGGGAGTAGAAATGGGGTCTAGGCCCCGGAGTTGAGCCCAGATAGCAAACCTTTTCCATTTGCAAGAATACAGTTTCTTCGTAGCCGACTTGTGGGCTGAAGACAAAATGTGCACCACATCTGGATCCAGTGCATGTCTCCTGACTATGGTCGGAAGAGGAGGAGCCAGGCCGTCAATTTTAATGTGTGTAGGGACTGGTGTAGTAGTCCCGACTGATGAATCAGTAGGTCTGGGACCTGGTCCAGAAACCATGGACCTTCCAGAGCATGTTTCCGAAGATAGGGAAACCACACTTGACGAGGCCAGTACGGAGCAATTAAGATCATCTTGCTGCCTAAGAGAGATGCCTTTTGAATCACTCTCGCGAGCAGACCCACTCGAGGGAAGCCATAAAGCAGTCCCGTGGGCCAAGGCTGGACTAATGCGTCCATAGGGCTCTTCCCGGAGCCGGGTTAGGGAGAAAATTCTTTGCACTTCAGATTCAGAGGAGTCGCGAAGAGGTCGCAACACGAACTCCCCATTCGCTGAAACTCTGCCTTGTAATTGTCATATTCAAAGACCATTCGTGAGGAGAGAGGATGGTTCTGCTCAACCTGTCGGCTATGACATTGGATTTGCCCGGTATGTGAGTCGCCAGTAGGAAGCGTTTGGTCGAGACTGCCCATTCCCAAACTCTCATCGCTTCTCTGCAAAGAGGATAGGATCTGGTCCCTCCCTGTTTGTTCAGGTACCAGACAACTGACATGTTGTCTGAGTGAACAGCAATTACGCCCTGAGGGAGGTAATCGTGAAGGGCTCGAAGGGACAGGAGTACTGCCCTCATTTCTAGGATGTTGATGTGGAGAGAGGTCTCTTCCGGGTGCCATTTGCCTTGGACTGACCTGCCCAGGGAATGCCCCCCCCACCCCGTCTGGGAGGCGTCCGTGGTCAAAGTGGCCGCCGGATGAGGAAGAACAAAGGGTCCTCCCTGGTCCAAATTGGGGGACACTAGCCACCAGCGAAGGTCCCGTTTGCAAGATTCTGTGATCCATATTAGATGATTGAGAGGGAGTTCCTGAAAGGACCACTGAGTTGAAAGAAGCCAATGGAGGATTCTCATGTGTAACCTTGCCAAGGGAACTAGCAGAACTGTGGCAGACATCGATCCCAATAGCTGTAGGACCATTCTGGCTGGGGCTTTGGACCTGGGAAGTAAGGCTCGAACCTGACTTTGAATGGTCTGAATTCTGTCTGCAGGTAGATAGACCCGCATCTGGTTTGAATCTATCTCTACCCCTATGAATCTTATTCTTTGAGATGGCCTTAACACAGGCCTTCAGGAACACCGACTCATCAGCAGAGGGAGGTTTGGACTGCCAGCCGCCTTGTTGTTTTAGGGCTTCCAAGATGTCTGCAAAGGAGACATCATCCGAGGACGACTTGGGGGACCCCTCTGCATCATCAAGATCGGTGTCAGATGTCAAAGACTCGTCAGGGGAGTCAACGTGCTTCCTCTTGCACGTTTTCTTCCTGGGAGGTTCTTCTGAAGAGGCTTCAGAAGGACCTCCAGGAGGGGGAGAAACCCCAGCGGAGGTAACCTGAGGCCCAGGGGCTCCGCTGTCTGCGGACAGGGGGACTGCCAACGACTCAGTCTCCAAATGTAGGGAAGGAGCTGGGGAAACTGTGGAGGTAGCCAATGAAGATTTGGCTAGAGCACTCCTCATAGCCCTGAAGGCGGGACCACCAGCATCCTGGGAAGGTCCCCCCTCCGTGGCCACGACAGTGGACGGTACTCCCGCCGCCGACGCACCAAGAGGGAGACTTGGGACTGAAAGCATCAATCCTGAAGCCTCCCCCCCCAGGGCCGAAGGAAGAAGTCCGTGCACTGAACTCCGACCCGAGAGCCGGAGTCGGAGCAAGGGTCGGGCCTGACCCTAACACCTCCACTGGTTCCACCAACGCCTGCTCCAACGGTGCCGAAGCTGTTGGAGGAGGAAATACAGTAGGGGGGTGGATCATCGGCTCCGAAGCCAACTGGGCTGGAGCCGAAACCATCTTTTGGAACACCGGAGACTGGAAGAGTCGAAGGAGCACCCTGTCGATGTCCGAATCAGACATCCTGGATGATCTCGAGGATACCGATCGGGCCCGAATCGATTTCTCCATCGGCTCCGAAGGGCTCGGGACCGCTCCAAAGGACTCAACAATTATCGGCTCTGAGGAAACCTTCAAGGAAATTTCCCTCGGCGCCGATAAGGACTTCGCCCGAGGGGAAGTGTCTGAGCCGATGACCCTTATCGGCTCCAATATCAGTGGAGCCGATGAGGGTGACCCGACTCTCGATGCCCCAGACCTCGGCTCCGAAACCAGAGGGGTCGAGGCTGGAGGCATCGAGGCAGACCGTTCCGACCTCGGCTCCGAAGTCCGTGGAGCCGATGGAGAAGTCTGCTTAGCTTTTTTAGCCATCTGTTCCGACTGACTGGTCGGAGCCGGCGCTTTCCTCTTCTTAGAAGGAGACGGAGATGAAGATAAAGCCTCCTCGAAAGAAGGCTTGATTAATCCTTTGAGGATTCATTTGTTTTTCCTCTCCTGGAGGACTCGGGAGGAAAACGCATGGCATACACTGCACGATTCCTGGAGATGTTTGGCGCCAAGACAATAGACGCACGAGGAGTGGTCGTCCGTTATGGACATTTTGAACCCACACCTCGTGCACTTTTTAAACCCGGAGGGTTTATGTTCCTTAGACATAGTTCTACAAGAAAAAACAGACCACAACAGTAAACTTTAAGACACAGGTACAAATAAGTATGCCAGTAACTCAGTATTTTAAACTGGAATTTTTTTTTTTACACACAGAAAGAGAAAGGGAAAAACAAGGAGGGTCAAGACCCTCTAACTCAAACAGGTACTTGACCCACACACAACCACTGAGAAGTAGTAACCACAGGGGAAGGCCCCTCTAACTCAAACGGAACCTTCTCTGACAGGAAAAATTACTAAAAATTCAATCAAACTGCCAGAAACACACTCGTACACAAAAAATAGCCGTTAAAACAGCTTTTGGGTTTAAATGAAGGAAATACTGACAGGAAAAGACTATATATATATATATATATATATATATATAGTACTTAGCCCAGCCAATGTTGAGACCACGTCCAAGCTCTGTAAGCGGCAAACGAGATCTGGTGGTGCATCCTGGGATAAAGATAGCTCAGCCAATTAGAGGCCTCGCTCTATAGCATAAGCGTGCCGAGTCGGAGCCGAGGGATCGGCTCCGAACCCATCAGTCAGAATGTAGGCGAGATAGGATCACATAACATCACTATTTTTCAGATGTTATTAGTTCAGTCCATATCCTACTTGATCTCATATTTGAGGGACATTTCCTAGACAGCAGAGCTTAATATAAAGAAAGCCTCTGTATTTCTCCCTTAAAACTATCATCCATATGCCAAATACTGTGGAGACAAGATCCAGTTTATAAGCTTACACCTAACTGTCTTTACAGACTGTTACAAACCTGATAAATTGAGTCCTCCCTGATCTCCTGGTAGGGACAGCAATTCCCATGAGTATCTAGGCTTTGGTCCTGACCACAAAAATACCTGCAATAGTTTCTTGACAGATGTTAACACCACCTTTTCTGTACTTAAGGGGAGGTACTAAGATGTGTACAAGATTATGAACAGTACAAACCAATTAACTGCACAGACATTACAGTTGTGTAAGAACTTACCACAACAGTAAATGTCCTACTGATCACTGTTGCAGTATTCCAAACAGATGAGTTAGCCTCCGCTGACATCCACCCAGGGAACAAAAGCTTAACATTCCCTGGAGCAAATGTCCAATGTATGACCTCAGCTTGCAAGCATCAGGGTATATAGGTGGAATTATAAGCAGAGATGCTCAGACTACTGCCAAGCCAGTGGTCTAAAGATCTCTGAGAAGTGACTGGCCAGTCAGGAGAGGCCAAGCAGTAAGTGATAAAAGCCTATTAGTCCTATAGACCTACAGATAAGGTAGAAAAAGACAGCTGAAATGATGTTATCCCAAACAGAGGGGAAAGAGGGTGGGAAGGAATACTGCAGCAGTGATCAGAGGTACATCTACTGTTATGGTAAGTTCTTACAAAACTGTACTATTTCTTGACTCAGATCACTGTCGCCATATTCCAAACAGATGGGTGATTCTCAGAGCTGAAAGGGAATGAATGGAGGTTGGCTAATAAAGAGAGGAACTGTCCAAGAGGCCTGAGCGGACTGACCTAGTGAAGGGAGCTCTGGATCTCATCAGTTTTGTAGTGTTTAGTGAAGGTGTGTACTAAGGAACAGGTGTCAGCTTACACTATAGTTCTGGCATCAACCCCTTGTAGAAGGCCCCTGAGGATGACACTGCCCTGGTACAGTGAGCACAGGGGCAGGAGGGCAAGATTTTACCATGTTGAGAATAAAAAAATAAGGACATAGAGTTCCAGCTTGCAATGGTTTCTTTAGATACTGCTTGGCCAGTTTGGGGTCCATGAATGAAACAAACAACTGGCCTGACTTACAAATAGAATTTTTTCTTGTCCAAATAAAACCTCAGCTGTCTGCATACAATTAAGGAGTGCAGGAGACTTTCCTCCATGTTCTGTGGATTGAGAAAGAAAGTAGGGGAGGTTTGTGTCCTGGTTGAGAGACATCTCATTCGCTACTTTAGGTATAAAAAAGGGGTTAACCCTCAGGGTTACCATTGTGAAAAATAAATGTGAAATTGCCATGAGTGCCTGCAGCACTCTCCTAGAAGAAGTGACAGCAAGTAGTAAATTGGTTTTCCATGTGCAGAATCTGAGATTGCTGAAGTGGTTGGTTCAAATGTAGGAAGGCTTAGCTTTTATAGTACAAAGTTGAGGTCCCAAGAAGGGGACACAGCCTTCCTTGGGGGTCTTAGATGTAGTACCCCTTTTAGGAACTGTTTAACCTCGAGCATAAGGTGGCTTGAGAAGATAGGCAGAGATAGCTGACAGGTGGGCCTTGATAGAGGAGTACGTGAGATCTGCATTCATGAGTTTGCACAAATACTTTAGGATGGAAGGCACCTCTGATTTTGAGAGGTCCTGATTATTGCTATGACATCAGACAGAAAATCTCTTCCATTTGGCTATCTGGGATTTCTGACTAGTGGGTCTCCTTGCCTCCTGGAGGACCCAAAGCATGTCCTCTGAAATCTGGTGCCTGAAGGGGATCAGAACCCTATCATCCATAGACTTAGGTTTAGGAATAACAGGTTCAAATGAAGCAGTGAACCCTTGTGATGTGTGATGAGATCCACCTTGTGTGGTAGTTTGTGGTTGTTGTCCCTGGCCAGATGGAAGAGAAGGGGGACAAACAATGCTTTCCTGATCAAGAGTTTTGGCCTTTCTTTTTGGACTTTTATTAATACATTTGGAATTAGGAGTAGTGGAGGGAAGGCATACACAAACTTTTCTATCCACTAGAAGGAGAATGCATCTGTCCAACAAGCTGAGGGGTAAGGGGTCCTGATGTAAAAGAGGTGGAGTTGTTTGCTGCTCTCTGAGGCAAATAAATCTATCTGAGGTGCCCTCCACCTCTGTAGGATGTCCATCTGTTTAGGGTCCATTTGTGAGGGTCCTCAATGGACCTGCTTAATGCATCCACTAGAACATTGCCCTGTGATGGGATGTATGCAATGAGTGGAGACTTGCTGTTCTGGATGGCTAGGTCTCAAACACTCTGTGCTAGTCTGCACAGTTGGCATGACCTGGTGCCTCCCTGATTATGCACCACATGACTGCAGTGTTGTGTGTGAACACTTGCAGAGGACCTGGTTTCCAGATGTGTGAGAAAACGTGAAGTGCTAGGATGTGAGCCCTCATTTCTTACAGGTTGATATTCTCCTCATTGAGCGTGGATTGCCTTCTGTCCTGCTTTCTGTGGTCAGGTTCCCCCAAGCCTTGTCTGAGGCATCTGTGTATGTTTCCTAAGTAAGAATGTAGTGGACTACATGTGAGCCATGAGATGAGTTTCACCTGGTCTACTCACCATGAAACGCTTTCCTGAAAGAAGATTTGAGGTGGATCTTTGTGTCAAGAGAATGAGAGTATTGGGACCATACTGTTTTCAGGTATCCATGAATTTTCCTCATGTTCAACCTGGTTAGTAGGAGAGCTGGGATGGTTGCTGCCATGAATCCCAGAACTCTAAGGAGCTCCCTGCCTGAGCATCTGTTAAGGGAGGAAAGGCTGTAAAAGTATGCTGTAAAGCTTTACATCTTCTCCTGAGGTACGTAAGCCTGTATCTTCATGCTATCTAGTCAATAGCCAAGGAAAGTACAGCTGTGTGTGCAAACTTACCATAAACATAGATGTTTAAGTGTATTTACTGTTGCAGTCCTGACTTGTGGGATTTCCTGTTGTGAAAGCCCTTGTTCAGCCCGACTACCAGAGAAATTCTTTCCTCCTCCGAAGGCTGGCAGATGCCCTAACTAACATCAGTACTCTTGGGTATATAGGAAGCCAGCCTAAATCAGGAAATCAGTTTTTTCTTGTCTCTTCCCAGGAAAGAGCCCCAAGTCAGCAGTAGGGAACTTAGTAAAGAACCCCTAAAGGAAGAAAGGCTAAGAGGGGTTCTCTTGGATAAAAAAGAAATTATATGTAGACTACCTTCTGGTTAAGGGGGAAGGAGAGAAGGAAAGAAGGCTGCTACAGTGAATACACTCTAACATCTACATTTATGGTAAGTGTACACAAATGTACTATGTTCTTCGTGTTTCACTGTTGTAGTCCTGGCTTGTGGGAAGATTCCCAAAGCCAAAAAGGGGGTGGAAGGAGATTAGGGAGGGGAGAGGAGAGGATGCCCTGCAGGATGGCAGTGACAAATCCTGCTCTGGACCTAGAAAAGGCTGCCAAAGTGGTAATGTTTGGTGAAGGTATGCACAGATGACCAGGAGGCAGCTTCCAGGATGTCCTTAGTAGAGACCCTTTTAAAGAAGGCAGCAGAGGTTGCAGTAGCCCTAATGAAGTGTTGACCTGACAGCCACAGGTGATTTATTTTGTCATGATGGCTATAACAGAAAGAGATAAGTGGGAGATCTATTTTGAGATAGTCTGTTTGGAAGCTGGTTTTCCCCTGTTAAGACAATTTCCCCAGGGGCAAAGATCACAAAATAGCTGGTCAGATTTTCTCAAGGCTCTTGTTTTGTCAAGATAGTAGCAGAGCTGCCTATGCACATTGAAAAAATGAAGTATCCTTTCCATTTTGTTCTGGGGGTTGGGAAAGAATGTGGGCAAAAAGATTAGAGATGTAAGGCACTCAGTGGGCAGGTGAATGGTCTGATTTAGATACGAGTCAGTGACCACCTTTGGCATGAAGGAAGGCTTAGCTTTGATGCAAACTCTGTCTAGGTGGAAGATTAGGAATTGTTCCACTGCCATGACAGCTTGCAGTTCAAAGACCCTCCTGCTGAGGTGACAGACAGCAGCAGGGGAGTTTTCCAGGTTAGAAACTGCAGTGGAGCAGATACTGCAGGTTCAAAAGGAGGCAATGTCAATTCTTCCAGAACAAAGTTAAGGAGGGGTAGGTTGCCTCCTGGACGGTCTGATATGAATGACTCCCCTAAGAAACTGGCTTAATGGGGGATATGAAAAGCTAGGAGGAAGAGCACGTATATGGGCCAAAAAGGCAGATGCATGGATTTTAATGGAAGAGTAGGAAATGCCTTTATCAACCAGACTAGCCAGGTAATCTAGAAAGGCAGTAATCTGGACTGAATCAAGATTGTGGTGCTGCTGCTGGCACCAGATGGAAAATCTTTTCCACTTAGCTGAGTATAATTTCCTAATGTTATGCCTTCTGGATCCCTTAAGAATGTCCCTGACCAGTTTGCTAAAGGTAAACATGTTCTTGGATGCTGTGGAATTAGTCAAGCTGAAAGGCTTAGTGATTGTAGGCTGGGATGCACAATCCCTCCCTTGTCCTGAGAGAGAAGGTTGACTCTCTGAGGCAGCAACTATGAACTCTGGTTGGTTAGTTTGAGAAGCAGAGGATACCAGTGCTGCCTGGGCCAGTCTGGGGCTATAAGTATTGCCCTGGGGCCCTCCTCCCTTATCTTTAGAAGCACTTGAGGTGGTAGGGGTAAGGGAGGAAATGCATAAATGAAGAGACGAGTCCAAGGGAAGAAGAAGGCATCTGTTCTCCAGGCTGACTTCTGTTTGATCCTGGAACAGAATCTTTTCAGTTCAGCATTGTCCTTGGTGGAAAAGAGGTCTGTCTGTGGGACTCTCCATCTCTTGTCAATGCTGAGAAAAATCTCCCGATGCAGATGCCATTTGTGGCGGCTCCATCAACTTTCTGCTGAGGTAATCTGCTAGACAATTTTGAACCACTGGAAGGTATTGTGCCAGGAGGTGCAACCCCACAGATTGAGCAGTTTCCCAGACTTGCTTTGCTAGGTGGCGCAGAGAGTAAGAGTGGGTGCCCCCTGCCTGTTTATGTACCACATTAAAGTGGTGCTCTCAGTTTTGACCAACTAGACTCCTGGTTCCCATTTTTCCTTGAAAGCTTTCAGGCCTTTTTGTACTGCCACAAGCTCTTTCCAGTTTATGTGCCTGTCCCTGAACTAAGCCTCACACTTCCCTTGGGATTGGAGGTGTTGTAAGTGAGCACCCCAGGCTGTATCTGAGGCATTTGTGGTGAGAGTGTGACCCTGGGGAGTGAAGCCTGCATCCACCACGCAAACCCTTCTCTGAGACAAGGAATCAACTGTATCTCAATCTCTAGGGACTGAGAGTGCTGGCATCATACATTTTTGAGGTACCACTGTAGTTTCCTCATGTGTAGCCTGACAAGGGGAACCATAAGGATGTAAGGTGACATGGATCCCAGTGCTTGGAGAAACTCTCTAGCTGAGATGGATTATTTCTGCTGGATCCTTTCAAAGTAGTGCATCAGAACGGAGACCTTGTCTGGGGGAAGGAAAGCTTTTTGGAGTGAAGAGTCCATGAGTACCCCCAGGAAGACTATCCTGTTGGGTGGAACAGTGTTGGATTTTTGCAGATTTATCATGAAGCCCAGGGAGAATAGGAGGTTCTGAGTAAACTTCAGATCCTTGTGAAGCTTTGATAGATTTGTGGCCTGTATCAGGCAAGCATCCAGTTAAGGGTATATTTGGACCCCTCTGGTCCTGCAGAAGGCAATTGCAGGGGCTAAGCACTTGGTGAAAACCCTTAGAACAATAGACAGGCCAAAGGGCAGTGCTGAAAATTGACAGTAACTGGAACCTGCTCTGAAGTGAAGAAAGCTTCTGTGTAATTCCTGAATTGGGATGTACATGTAGGCATCCTTTAAATCCAGAGAAACCATAAAGTGCTGTGGGGCTATCATGGGTAAGAGCTTTTGAAGTGTCAACATTTTGAATTTTGGTACCTGGAAAAACAGATTGAGGTTGGACAGGTCTAAGACAGGTCGCCAAATGCCTTCTTTTCTGGGAACCAGAAATAACCTGGAGTAGAACTGTTTGCCTTTTTGATGTTCTGGAACTGGTTCCACTGATCCCTGAGTACACAAATTCTGGATTTGAGAAACAGCCTCTGTTTTTTTTTTTTTTTTTTTTATTCTGAGGAATATCTGGATAGCCTGAGTGTTTTCAAGGCTCTTTGAAAGTGAGTTTGTAACCATTTAAAATAATGTTTAGAACCCAGTTGTCTGAAGTGATGTGCATCCAGTTTTTGTTTGAAAAGAGACACCCTTCCTCCAAGTCTTGTGGGGTGGGGTGGGGGGAAGCGGGGTCGGTGAGTCACTGTAGCTCTCTGGCAAAAGCTTGGAGCCTAGCACTCCCTTGCCTTGAAGCTTCTGAGGACCACTGTCTAGATCTCTGCAGCTGCTGTAGCTGCCTATGAGTCCTTTCCTGCTAGGTTTTCGTCTATCTGCCTCTAGGTTAGGAGGGAAAAGATCACTGTTTAGTGGGGAAGTTCCTGCTAAACCTAAGAGGCTGAACTTGGAGAAAGTCCTTCACAGTCTATATAGACTTAGCTTTATCTTCCATTTTTTAAGAACAGCCTCAGCTTTAGGTCCAAAGAGGAATTCCTTGTCAGAGGGAGCATGAAGGTTAGATTTAGTATGGTCAGGAAGAGATTGTTCCCTAAGACACGCATGCCTGCTAATAACTGAGCCAGTGGTAGCTGCCCAGCTAGAAGTCTCCATAGCATCATTGCCACAGTGTAAGGAATACCTAGCTACCTGAGAACTGGAGTGGCAGAGATCCAAAATTTTTACAAAAGGTTTTATCTCTAATGAAGAGACCTTTTGTTTTGGCTGATCCAGAATGGTTTGCTGATATTTAATCATATGAAGTTGGTAGTTGAGAGCCCTCAACGTTAGGGAGGTTAATGTATAAACTTTTCCCCAAGTCTATCAAGGGCCCTGCTTTCTTTATCCACAGGTAATAGGTTTCTAGAGGAACTGGCTCTAGCCCCTCTGGGTCATGGGGGGACCACCTCTGGATCCGCAGATGCATTTTTGAAAAGGTTTTATGGGAATTCTGCACACTGTAGAATCTGTCTGGTTTACAAGGGGCTAGAAGAAGAGAGTCAGGATTCAAGGAGGAATCTTGGAAGACATCCTCAACCACCTCTAAATTGGTTGGAACAGCAAGAGGTTTGTGTTCTGTCATTTCCAGGAATTCCCTAACTCTCTTTTCTAACTGAGGATATTCCTGTGCCTCCCGCTGAAACTGTTCCCTCATAGCATGAAGAATCTCTCCAAAGGTGATATCCTCGGGGGGTGGGGGCTGAGGGAAGATTCTCCTCTGAATCCTAAAAAGATGTGAGGGAGGGTCCTTCATCAGAATCAGACCCCTCTAGGTCTGAATCCTTATCAGATTCAAAGGAGTCTGGAAAGTAGGGTTCCTTTTTCTTTTACCTGGGGAGGCATGTCGGACTCCAAATGGGTCTTGACAGAGGCCTGCAGCACCACCTCAGACAGTGAAAGAGGCTACAAAAGTGTCTCACCTTCTTCAACAAACCTAGAGGGAGAAAGAGATGGGGACTGGTTGTCATCAGATGGCCTACACTTGGGCCTCTTTTCTTTTTCTCTCTTACACCTAGGCTGATGAACCTCCAGATGACCAGCAGATGCCACTGGACACTGATGAGAAGATTCACGACTAAGGAACCTAGCTAACATCTCGGCTGTACATCTGATCATCCTAGAATTAAAATGGGTGCAAAAGTGGCAATTAGGGATGTCATGATCCAGGTCTAAGCAGGTGACACAAAGGAAGTGGAAGTCCCTGTGTGGGATTTGTTTACCACAGTGGAGACAATTACTTACTTTATCTGATAAGAGTTTAAAGCAAAGGAAAGCAGTTCCCCAACTGGTTACTGATCTTTTTGATAAATTTTCTCTGGTGCGGACCGACAGATGCACTGAAACACTGTTTCAGGCTCCGATGGTAAGAAAAGACTGATTTCACAATGTAGGCTGCTTCCCTATATACCCAAGCATACAGACATCAGTTAGGATGTCCGCCGGCCTTAGGAGGAGGAAAGAATTTCTCTGGAAGTTGGGCTGGCCAAGGGCTTTCACAGCATTAAATCCCACAAGTCAAGTCTGCAACAGTGAAACAAGAAGAACATCACAAGGCTCCTGAAGGGAATACTTTTTATAGTTGATGGTGAACCCTAACTGCAAGAAGAGGTTGAGGGTGAAAATACAGTTGTGTATACTTACCATAAATATAGATGTTCGAGTGCATTCACTGTTGCAAGCCTAACCTGTTGAATTTCCTGCCATGGAAGCCCTTGACCAGCCCAACATCACTACACTGGAGTATAAAGGGACCCAGCCGGAAAGATGGGCTCAGTATTTTTCTTGCTTCTAACAGGTAGGAGCCCCCCAGAGTGTCTGGGACCCTATAATCCAGGATAAAATAAAAGAGGAAGACGGTTACCCTGATTGAGAAGTAGAAAGTCTCGGGAGGAAGGAGGGAGGGAAAGAATACTGCAACGGTGAATACATCTGAACATTTATGGTAAGTATACACAACTGTACTATGTTCTTCATGTTTCACTGTTGCAGTCCTAACTGTGGGATGGTTCCCAAAGCTAAAAGGAAGGCAGGGTGGAAAATTAAGGAGAGACGAGGATGTCCTGCAGGACTGCATTGCAAAACCTGCTC
This sequence comes from Protopterus annectens, assembly GCF_019279795.1. Lineage (NCBI taxonomy): Eukaryota > Metazoa > Chordata > Ceratodontiformes > Protopteridae > Protopterus > Protopterus annectens. The sequence continues at coordinate 1,359,883,603 of NC_056744.1, read as the reverse complement.
TGGACTTGGAGAAGTCAGAGAGGTGGCAATGTTTGGTAAAGGTATGCACAGAGGCTCAAGCAGCTGCCTCCAACATATCCTTTATGGGTACCCCTTTAAGAAATGCAATAGTGATAGCAGTAAGCCCTGGTAGTATGAGTCCTCACAGCATCATTTTTTTTTAACCATGATGGTTGTAGCAGAAAAAAATGCAGTATGAGATCCATTTGGAGATAATTTGCTTAGAGACTGGTCCCCCCCCCCAGAGTAAAGGCTACAAACAGTTGGCCTGATTTCCTGACAATCTTGGTTCAGTCTAAGCAGCAATGTAGCTGCCTATGCAGATTCAAAGAGTGACAGATTCTTTCCCCCTTGTATTGTGGGTTGGGGAAGAAAGTAGGCAAATAAATGGATTGACTCAAACAGGTTTTTGTCACTACCTTGAGCATAAAGGAGCGGTTAGTCCTGAGAGACTATCTTGGTGGAAGATGATGAAGGGTTCCACACACAATGGCCTGAAGCTCAGAAAAACGTCTGACTGATGTGATGGCCAGTTGGAGGGCAGGTTTCCAGATCAACAATTTTAACTCAATGGAAGCTCTGTCAGAATCTGTTTCATGAGGGGGTGTGAGAAGATAGGAGGGTTAAGGTGCTAGGTATGCTGAAATACCTGAAGTATGGAATTTAATGAAGGAATAAGAGAGACCCTTGTTAAAAAGGCTGGCCAAATAAGACAGAATGAAAGGGATGTTGGCTAGATAAGGTTTTTTGCTTTTTATTTGCACCAAAAGAGGGAAACATTTCCATTTGGTGAAGTAAGACTTCCTTGTGCTAAACCTCCTGGCTTCTTTTAGAATGTCCAGTACCTGCTTGTCAAAAGGTTCTTTCCAAGAAGTCAAGGTATCATCCATACTGACAATTTCAGCATCCTCAGGTCGGGGTGAAAAATCTTCCTTGTCCTGTGTTAACAGATCTAATCTCAGCAGCAACTGTCATGGCTTCCTGCTGGTTAGGCTGAGTAATAGGGGGTATCAGAGTTGCCTGAGACAGTCTGGCGCTGTAAGTATTACTTTCTTGACCCTTCTTCCCTTATCTTTAGCAATACCCTGGGAAGGAATGGTATTGGAGGGAAGACATAGAAAAAAAGGCCTGTCTGTGTGAAAGAAAAGATATTTGAATTCCAGGCTGACTTTATCTTGTCCCTGGAGAAAAACATTTTCGGCTGAGCATTTTCTTTGGTAGCAAAAGGTTTATCAATGGCACATCCCACTCTTTGGCTATGCTGAGAAAGACATCTCAGAGTAGTTGCCACTTGTGAGGGTCTGACAAGCTTCTACTGAGGTGATCTGCTAGTTGGTTGCATATACCTGGTAGGTACTGTGATATGAGGTGTAACCGTAGGGAGTGTGCTGTCTCCAAACATTTACTCCTAGACAGCAAAGTGTGTAAGAGTGGGCCCCCCCCCATTTGTTTATGTATCACAAAACTGCGGCATTATTTGTCTTTACCACTGGAAATCTGGGCTTCCATTCCTTTTTGATGGGTTTTTTGTACCACCATTAGCTCTTTTAGATTTATGTGTTTGAATCTGAACTTGAAGTCCTATTTGCCTTGAAGTGGTCTCTCCCCAGTCTATTTCTGATGAATCCATTGTCAGAGATTGTTCCTGAGGGTAGAATCTGAAGGGGAGACCCAGACCGAGATAACAGGCCTTTCCCCACCAGGTGAATTCCTTCCTGAAGCAAGGGAGTAGCTTGATCATGGATGTGACTGGTTGTGAATGTTGGGACCACAGGTTCTTGAGGCTTCACTGAAATTTCCTCAAGTGATGTCTGGCCAGGGGAACCATTAAGATGCAACAGGCAATGTAACCCAGGGCCCTGAGGTACTCCACGGCTGTGAGGTAGTCCCTGACCATGAACTTTTTGAAGTACTGGTTCGGGAAGGAGACTTTGTCCAGGGGTAAGAAGGCCCTCTGTAGAGCTGAGTAAAATGGGGCCACAAGGAACACAATCCTTTTTGTGGGGTCTGTCCGAGATTTCTGTGCACTGATAGTGAACCCCACACAGGTTAAAAGGTTTTTGGTGAAAATCAAGTCCAATCTGAGTTTTTTTATGTTTGTTGCATGGATGAGGCAATCCTCCAAGTAGGTATAAATTTGGATTCCAGCAACACCACAAAAGTTCAAGCATGAAAGTAGAACCACCAGCTAGTAATCCAACACAGGAATTTTATTGTAAAAACACACTCTGACGTCTCGGCTCCACAAGCCTTCAAGGAGTATAACATTAGCAATGAATAACCTGCCTAAATACATCCTTCAATTAAGCAATTAAATACAATTAATCAATTCATTAAAATCCTAAACAAAAACACTCCAATTCATTTCATACTTTAACCCCTTCGGGGATAAAGTACTACATTTTAAAATATACACTGGCTCTTTAAACAGCAGTTTGTTTTTTAAATCACTTTCATCACAATAGACATCAATTCGTTCCAAATAAATAATGAGAATAAATTTGGATTCCCTTTGTTCTGCAATACGCTATCAGCGGTGTTAAACATTTTGTGAAGACTCTGGGAGCAGTAGACAAGCCACGGGGCAGCGCACAGAACTGATAATGCCTGGTACCTGCTCAGAAGCATACAAAGCTTTTGGGAGATTCCTTTATGGGATATGCAGGTATGCATCTTTTAGGTTTACAGTAACCATGAAAGCATTGAGAGAGATCATAGGCAGATGTTTTTGAAGGGTTAGCATCTTAAATTTTGGAACTTGCAGGAATTGATCAAGTCTGAACAGGTGCAATATTAGCTGCCATGTACTTTCCTTTCTGGGCACCAGGAAAAGTCTGGAATACAATCCTCATCCTTGCAAGGGTGCTGGTACTGGTTCTAGAGAGCCCTGAGTGCACAGTAACTCTACCTGGGCTAATGCCTCGGACTTTTTGGTTTGGTGGAATGTCTGGAAAGACTTGTAACCTTTTGAGATGATGTTTAATATCCACTGGTCTGTAGTAATGAGAGTCTAGTTTCTGTGAAACTGTGATAGTCTCCCCCACTAACCTGGGTGGGGAATGTGGGGGGGGGGGGTGGTGTAACATGGCTGCAGCCTGATAGGGCCCTGCTGGTCTAAAGTATTCTGAATGCCTTTGTTTGGACTGCTGGTGCTGTCTATGGCCTACGGCCTCTGTCTAAAGTCAAGTCAACAAATTTGGGTTTGAAATTGTCTGGCACAGGTTGGTTGCACAACCATGTATACCTTGGAATGACAAAACCTCCGCAGCACCATAAATATATTTTACACCGTGTCTGGCTAACTGAGTTGCCTGATAGACTAAAGAACAAATGCTGTCCCTGGTCAGAGCCCTGTGAATCCACCACTACCTTGTTCAAAGTGTTGAGTATGGACAATAGATAATTTGGTCATCTTTGGCTAGTAGCCTTGTACACTAGAGTAGTGGAAGTATAAAACTTCGTTCCCCACCTATCCATGGCCCTACTGTCTTTGTCTGTAGGGAGGGTATTGGCATACTGCAGAAGGGTCTACCACAGTGTTCTTATACAAGAATTTAAGCTCATCAGGAAATTTGTAAAACTTGTCCAGTCTTTTAGGAGGAATAGGTTGTGAATCAGCTGCTACAGAGATAGATTGGAAAGAGTCCAAATAGACCTCAAGAACGGGGGGGGGGGGCAGGAGAAAGGGCAGGAGTGCCAATTTCCAAAATGTTGTAATACTTTTGCTGGACTGCTGAAATCTGCCACAACTCCCACTCAAAATGTTTCATCTTGTCTATAATTGTCTTCCTAAAAGAAGCTTCTTCCACTGGGAATACAGGGGGGTGATGAAGTTTTCACCATCTCAAGGAAACTGGACAGGGGAGTGAATGTGAGATGAACAGGTCAGACAATGGTCAAAGTCAGAGGCATCTTCATCTTCAGAGGAAGATGAATCAACTTATTTTCTGAGGGGTAGAGGCAGGACGGGAGCAGAAAAGGAAGGCTGTTCAGTGCAATAATGAGAGAAATACATCCATTTCGTCTCTCCCTTGAAGGAAAAGGTGAAGAGACATGCTATGTTTTCTGATACTTTCTCTTGAACCAAGCAGGACAGTTTAGAACCCTGACATACCTCAATTAACTCATTACAGCAGAGTGTGCCTCCAGGCATTACTGCAGCTACCTCCTACTGCTCCTTTAGGCATCAAATATTGCTTGGTCATATTTGCATTAATAATTCCAAAAAAAAAGCTACATACAAGTTATCAGAATATTTTATCTTGAAGCATACATGGTGGCAAACACAACTGTACTGATATTTAACCTCTGTAAATGAGTATTTGCTAGACTTGTAAGGTGACTACTTCATTTTTTAAAGACTCAAGCCTCACCCACTGGGAGTGAAAGGTACACAGTCAAAACAGCTTCACTGGAGGGAATTAGTTAACTTTCCAGGAATCTCTTCTCTGACAAAAATCTGTGGGTTGCCTTCTGGTTCCTCTGAAATGAAGACTCTTGGTTCCTTCTTCTCTGAAGAAGCAGTCTCCTCAGTTGTACGACCCTCCAATACCATATCGGCCTCCAACAGAGTCACAGAACAGGGCATCACAGGTGGAGTCGGATGTACCAAGGGTTTTGTAACTTCATTGGGTATTTAATACAATTTCTATCACATTTTTGTGCTTTCAAGTCACTCAGAAAGATTACATTAAGTGTACATGTTAAGTGTACAAGGTTGTGTGCTCAGCCCCTTGCTATTAATCATCCTCACCCATGACTGCACTGCAAAACGTAAGTCAAACCACATTATAAAATTCGCTGATGATACCACAGTCATGGGTGTCATTAATGGTGGGAATGAACATAACTACAGGGATGAGGTGAACACTTTGACTGCTTGGTGTGACAGGAACAATCTGGACATGAATGTTAATAAGACCAAAGAAATGATTACGGGCTATAGGAAAAAGGCAACAGTTCACCAACCACTCACTATCAAAGGGGAGGTAGTAGAGAAAGTCAAAACAACCAATTCCTGGGCCTTCACATCTCCGATGACCTCTCCTGGGCTGCTAACACCAACCATACAGTCAAGAAGGCTCAACTGAGGCTTCACCTCCTGAGAAAGCTCAAAAAGGCCAGGCTCCCACCGTCTGCTCTTACCACTTTTTACAGGTGATCTATTGATTGCATCCTCACTAGCAACTTCATAGCATGGTTCAGCAACTGCACAGTTAGTGAGAACAAGAAACTACAGAGAGTGGTGAGAGTGGCTGAGAAAATCTTGGGCACAAACCTCTCTTCTAGTCACAAGAGCAAAAAAGAGAACATATAAAATACTTGCTGATTCGACCTAACTAGTTCTTACAACTTGCTTCTGGAAGGAGGTACCGCAGCTTCCACTGTAGGACTACCAGATTCAGAAACAGTTTGTATACTACAGCTGTGAGACTTATGAATATGGACACCAACCATAATACTTTATACATTGAAGCCCTTTTTTCATTTAATAGGCTACTCTGTGAAATTACCACCAGCATTACTATTATGCAATACGATGGCTATACTAAGTCACATCTAAGGTTAACAAGTGCAATATGGTAAGTAAACATCTGCTATTCACTAGTCTCTATTTATTCATTATCTTAACAGTGTAGGGGTTTGGTGGTGGGCATTCATTTATTACTTATCACTGGGTAATGGGTACTGAATGTGTTTATGTAATGTGAACTACCTCTTGCATGTGTTATCTTCTTTCTTATGTTATTCTTTGATACTGCTGTATCTACGTTATTTGCACTGCATTTTTCCCGTGAGCTGACATTTGTAATTTTGTTTAGGCTGCACTTGTGTGGTCCTAAATGACAATAAAGTTTCTTTGAATCTTTTTGAATAAATCTTTGAAACATGTACTCTACATTTAGTTGTAACCTCTATGAATTATCTGTTAATATTTAAAGCTGCAAACATATCAGTAAGAAAACTAAAATTAGGAGGAAGAAGGTGTGTGTTATCCTTGTGTTTCTGTTCACTCAGAACAGTGTACACTTACCGTAGGCTTTATTGAATCTGCCCCAAAGACTTGACTCTGCATTAATGTACAGTATCATTATATCTGTTCTCTAAGAGCAGGCAGGACTAATGAGAATAACGCTCTTTATTTGAAGAATAACGTTTTCGCTCCCGCAATTGCAAGAGCTTCCTCAGCTAGTAACAAGTTATTCAATTAAAACCATCTGTTTTATATAACAGTATATCATGATGTCACTTCCTTTTGTATTTTTAAACAGCAGAATACAAACAAAAACCGAAGTGAAACCATCATTTTTAAAAATGTCGCTTCATAAAACTGAATAATTGTTCCATATCCCCACATTCTTGGTAAAAGTGTAATATAACTACTAATAAGACAATATTATTAATTCCTATACATACAAAACCATAAAAATATATTAAATACACCATGATTAAAAATCATCCTATTACATCTCTATAAAACACTACATTAAGAAATATATGTAATACAAAGTATATATATCACACTAAGCCTAGTGTTTTTAATAATATGTATATATATATATATATATATATATATATATATATATATATATATATACCTGAATTATCTCATATAACTTTTATATTTCAAAATAGCTGAAATATTACAAGATTCATTTAATCCAGGGTAGGTAAAAGCATCTAAGCCAATCTGCCAATCTAATTCTCTCATTTCAAGCATCAAAGCTTGAGGCCCGCCCCTAACTCCAACGGTAACATGTTCAATGCCCATGAATTGAAAACTGTGTCCAATATTGTTTATAACATGTTTGGACAAAGCATTGTCCATCTTTTTGTTTCTTATAGCGTACAAATGTTGGTAAATTCGATCACTAAACTTCCGATCGGTCTTTCCTATATAGAAACAAGGGCAGCAAACGCAAAAGGCAATATAGACCACAGATTTTGTAGTACAATTAATTCTTGAAGAGATAGTATATTTCCTATCTCTAATAATAAATGAACTACCAATTCTCAAAAAATTACACCTATTACAAAAACCACAGATAACTGTACCAGTTTGTCTACTAGAAAATATAGGTGTTCCGGGTCTCTGTAATAATTCTTTCAAATTTTTCCCTCTTTTATAAACTACAAGTGGATGAGGTCCCAACTTTTGAAGGAGTGCTGGGTTATTATAAATGAAATACCAATTTTTCTTTATGATATTCCATATACCCCCGATATGCCTATTAAAAGTTAAGACAAGACTAGTCGTGAAATTATTTCGGGTACAGATTGTGTCATCTGTGGTCGTCTGTTGTGGGCCATTACCTGAAAGTAGGTCTGTAGTTTCATTAATTTCAGAGGTAGGGGTTTGACATTTACATCTTAACAAGGGCTGATTAGAAACCTGAGTCCCTTTTTGTAGAAACTTCATAAATCAACTCATCTATTAAATAGATGGGGTAACCCCTATTAGTAAACAGTTCTTTTAAAAAAGAACACTCCAATCTAAATGTTTCAAGTGTACTACACATACGTACGGCCCTAACTAATTGTCCTTTGACAATAGATCTTTTTTGTTTGGCCGGGTGGCTACTTGAGTAGTGGAGGAAAGCATTACAATAAGTCGGCTTTCTATATATAGAAGCCAAGAAACAGTCATGATCCACATCCTTAGTTATTTCCACATCTAAATAATCAATAACAGTGGAAGAGAACTTATAAGTAAATTTCAAAAATGGAGTGGAATTGTTCATAAATTTAACTAAATCAACTGCTTCATGTTCACTACCCTTAATCAAAATGAACATTTAATATATTTTTATGGTTTTGTATGTATAGGAATTAATAATATTGTCTTATTAGTAGTTATATTACACTTTTACCAAGAATGTGGGGATATGGAACAATTATTCAGTTTTATGAAGCGACATTTTTAAAAATGATGGTTTCACTTCGGTTTTTGTTTGTATTCTGCTGTTTAAAAATACAAAAGGAAGTGACATCATGATATACTGTTATATAAAACAGATGGTTTTAATTGAATAACTTGTTACTAGCTGAGGAAGCTCTTGCAATTAAGGGAGCTTAACGTTATTCTTCAAATAAAGAGCGTTATTCTCATTAGTCCTGCCTGCTCTTAGAGAACGGATTTTTTCTGTGTTTGTGGATTCCTGTGCTTCTTGTATCATTATATCTGTTATTCACTAGGTCATTTAAGTATGCTAAGATTCCTCAAGATTTGTTAAACACATCTTTAAGGGCAAGAGGAACAAGACAAATCCTGAGCCATATGGATTCCAAAGTTTCATTTATTGTTACGGAAAAATGATGGAGAAGTTTACTATGCATTCATTCTTGCCAGTACTGGGAAGGTTGGACTTGAAACTATATATCAACATGCATATGTTGAAAATAAATCTATAATTATATGTACAGGATGGTCCATGACAATATAACATGTATAAATGAAAAATTGTGCTATAATATAATTTATATAGACTTAACTTCAACCTTTGAGAGGGTCATGCACAAAATGCTGATCGATACATTAGAACAACTGTGTTAATGTAATCTTGCAAAGTGTGACTTACACATAGGACATGGCAAATATCATACAGCAATTATCTGCAAAGCAAAGGTTTTAGTGTGGAGAATCCAACACAGGAAGTTTCACCTCATAATGGAATAATGGATCCCACATTAAGGAGCAGCAGGATGCATCTGAAGAAGATTTACCATGTGGTGGTGCTCTGGAACCTTCTGTAGGAGACTAGTATGAAAGTCCAGTTAAAGTTGCACAGCAAGGGAAGGAGTAGAAAACAGTGGCAACTCTGACACAGGTAATATTGTGGAGTACTGGGCCAATGAATTCCCACATGAAGCAGCAGCAGATGAAGCAGGTTGCATCGGAAGAGGATATGTCACAGGAACATTTTCTGGAACTTTCTGTAGAATATTTGCAGGAAACAGACAGTAAAGATGTTCTCAGTCCAAAAGAAAATGATATAAGGGACAATTTGTTTGATTTAATAGAGGTGGATAGACATATTAAGATAGATGAAAGAAGTAATTACAGAACATAAACAGGATCCAAATGTTAGAAGACTGGTAAAACAGATGAACACAGTAATCATTACTATTAAGATGTATTCTTGATGTACTGGAAAATATTAGGGTTTAGCCAAACACCCTAATAATGGGCAACTTCAACTACCCCGCCATTAACTGGGAAAACTACTCGTGTACCAACTCCTCAGCTCAACGCTTTCTGGAATTCATAAACTCCAATGCCCTGGATCAACTTATCCACACCCCCCACCAGGGGCAACAATATCCTAGACCTAGTCATTACCAACATGAGTGACCGGTGTTCCACACCTGAAGTCAACTCCTCATTGGTCCGATCAGACCATAAGCTAATCACCCTTGATATCCACATCCCGCCCCCACCCCCCATTAAGGAAACCACAGTAAAAATTTCTCCAAAGCCAACTTCATGCTTCTTAAGACAGAAGTGGTGAACTTCATGACACCCATGCAGATGGACAATACAGTTACAACTGCTGAATCCTACACAAATGCACTCTATAAGCACTTACATGAGTGCATGGATTATGCTATCCCAAAAAGAACCAAGACACTATCCTCCAAAAAAAGGAAGCCAATCTGGTGGTCCCCTGCCATAAACAAACTGTACAACAGAAGGAAGAAACTGTTGCAAAAGAGAGTAAAATCCCATGAGTGCAGGAGCTCCTTGGTCAGCCTCAGTAAGAAGCTGAGATCCCTTATAAGATCCTCCAAAGCTAGCTATGAAAACAAAATTGCCACTAATTCCAAGGACAACCACAAAGCATTCTATAGCTATGTCAAGAATCACAATGGCAACACCCAGGTCAGCTCTAAGTTACAGCACAAAGGCAAGAAAATTACAGAACCAACTGATATTGCCAACATCCTGGTAGATAGATTCAGTGCTAACTTTACCCCCCCCCCCCTAAAGGGCCCATATCTATACAGGAAGAATGCAGAGTCCCTGTAATCACAACTATGCAGGTAAAAGCTGCACTCTCTAAAGCCAAAAACACAGCATCCATGGGACCGGACAACATCCCAGGCTGCGTTTTACATGAACTTCAGAACGAACTGGCTCCCCACTTAAGCACCATGTTCAATAATAGTCTCTTCAGGCTTAGTGCCCACTGAATGACGCACAGCAACAGTTATCCCACTCCACAAAGGGGGAGCCACCACTGATCCCGGAAACTATTGACCTATTAGCCTGATGAGCCTGGTCTGCAAGGCCATGGAACGTATCATCATGAAACTCATAAACAAAGACATTGGTAACCTCCAAACTCTGGATCCCACGCAGTTCGGGTTTGTGAAAGGCAGATCATGCCTCCTGAACCTGATTGACTTCTTTCAGGCAGTCACCAAAGCCGTAGATGAGGGTAAGGTGGTTCACACAGCCTATCTTGACCTCGCCAAGGCTTTCGACACCATCCCCCATTCTGGAATTATAGCTAAACTCACTAAACTAGGTATAAATCCCTACATCACAAGACAGGTTGCCAACTGGCTCACTGACAGAACCCACACTGTAAAGGTTGCAAACTCCAAATCTGACCTCAAAGCAGTGACAAGTTGAGTACCACAGGGTTCCGTCCTGGGGCCTCTCCTGTTTGGTATCTACTTCTCTGAAGTACAGGCTAACACAGAAGGCCTCTGGCTAACGAAATTTGCAGATGACTGCAAACTAGGAGCCATAGTCAAGTCCCCAAATGATGTGGACATCCTACAGAAGGGCCTCGCTGAGACAGATGCCTGGTGTCAGAGCCATGGCCTCAAGCTCAATGCCAAAAAGTGCAGTGTCATCCCCTTTGGTAAAAACTCTGTAACCATGAACTACCACACAGGCAGCAATCTACTTAACACCGAATGTGTAATAAGAGACCTTGGGACCCAGGTGGACAGTAGTCTCTCCTTTGATAGTCACATCGCCACAGTAGTCAGGAAGTCCTTTTACGTGGCAGAAGGGTTCTCATCCAGGAAAAAAGAGGTCATTGTTCCCCTCTACTCGACATTCATTAGACCCATTATAGAGTACAACGCCCCTTTTGGAATGTACCTCACAAGACATCTGCAGCAGCTGGAAAGGCCACAGAAGTACCTCACAAAGAGGATTACTGGCCTCAAATAAATGCCCTACACTGACCGTCTCACAAACCTCCAGCTTTACTCTGTAGCATATCGCCTACTCCGAGGTGATCTCTGCCTAACATATAAAGCTACGTCAAACCCAGAGCTGTTGGACATGCTACACCTAAAGAAATCCCAATCCCTCTGAGCTACACGCTCTAGGAACCTAAACCTTGTCACCACAATAAACAGGACTTGCTGGAGGGATAGATTCCTGTCCCAGAGACTTCCCATACTCTGGAACAGGCTACCCATCTATGTCAAGCAAAGTTCTTCATTAGCACTCTTCAAGAAAAATCTTGATGAGTGGATGGGAAATAGGAAATACACCCCGGGGATCACTTCTGTGTCTCTGCTCGACAGTGGCACAGGAAAATAACTTTCCTGGGTGGCAAAAGCCACGGAACCTTGTTGGCTAGGCTTATGTAGGCCCTTGGGCCGATAACCTAGTACCTACCTATGAACCTATAAGAGATATTCTTATGATACAACATAAATAAACAAAATATATTATTGTGCAGCTAAACTAATAATGGATAATGTGCTACCACAAAAAGAGTAATAAAGGAATGGAAGGGACAAGTAAAATGTCACCATGGAAGTATTGAATACAGAAAATTCTAAAGCAATTAAGGCAAGAAGTATCACTGTTAGAAAATTATAAAAAAGGGAAAAGATCAAAAACACTTAGAAAGATAAGTATGTTAAAAGTAATGCACAGTATCAAATCAGACCAGGTTTTATCATACACTACTGCCAATAATAAAAGAAAAATATCTGCACAGCAGAAAAACTTAGAAGGTATGTAGATAAACATATAGGAAAAGTTAAAAAAAAGCAATTCATGGATGGCCCAAAAAGATTTTACAGAGAACTGGGAAACAAAGTAAAAGGAATAGAGACTCCAACAAAAATAGAAATATGCATGTTTTGGAGAAGTGTTTATAACGTTGAACATAAAGATGTCGAATAGACAGAATAATTAAAAGAAACAGTAAGGAGCTCTAATATAGAGGATATGAAATGGGATGAAGTAACCACCAGAGAAACTGAGGCAAAATTAAAAAAAAAAAAACTTCTAAATGGAAAACCCCAGGCCCAGATACAGTACCTAATTTCTGGCTAAAAGCAAACACCAACCTGGTTAACAACAGGAAAAATTATACTTCTTAAGAGTGAACCTGCAAGCCATTGTAAGAATTACAGACCAACAACTTGCCTTCCAACAACATACAAACTATATACTGGAATAAATGCAGAAAGAGTTTGTAGTCGCTTAGGACAAAACAAAGTCATATGGAACAAAGGCTCATTTGTTGCTAAATAAATCCATAACAGAGAATTGTAAAAAGAAGAATTTAAGAATGACATGGATAGATTACAAAAAAAAAGCATTTGATAGCATCCTAGATAGGTCTATATCAGTTCACCGAAATGGCTGAAGTTCGAACACCATATGTTCGAACTTCAAACCACGAATTGGACAAACATCGAAGTCTTAGAACAGCGATTTTTTTCCAAGGGAAAAAAAATCGCTGTTCCAAGAAAAACACACACAACGCAAGCACACCAAAAAAACATCAATCCACACACATACACTTAAAACCTACATCTAACCCTACACTAAACTGTACACACACTACTACCTATCCACTTACCTTAACCCAAACCCTAACCCTAAAATCTGTCACTATCGCACACTCACCTGACCCGCGCCCTAACTTGCCTATCCTGCCCTAACCCTAAAGTTTGTCACTGTCACACACCCACCTCACCCGTGCCCTAACCCTAACGTCCACACAATCGCACACTTACCTGAACCCGACCCGTAACTTCCCACCACAGTCCTGATAAAAGCAAAGCCACAGAAACAGCCCACCAAATTCTTTCCCTGGGAAAGAATTCGGTGTTCCGCGGCTTCGCGATAATCAGTGTTCGAACTTTTCAGTTCGAACATCTGATATTTGATCGTCAGCTGTTTCGATGGACTGATACAGACCCTCCTAGATTTGTGGATAAAAGAATGCTCACAAATGCATGAAATACACCCCACTGTGATCCCTTACATTACAGTGACCAATAAACAGTGGTAAACCACTCTACAGCTGAGCCATGACAAAGGGCAAATTATTCCAAGAATAAATATTCAAAGGAGGATATTCCAGGGTGATTTTCTTTGCCACCACTGCTGTTTTGTTTTGCCCTTAACCCATTAAGGTTTTACTTCACAGAATAGGCAATGGTTGCAACTTGTCTCCCAGAAACCAACTTTGTTTAATGATTTCTCATCTACTATTTATGGATGACTTAAAATTGTATATCAGGTAAGGAGTCAAAAGCACAACTACAAATGGTTAAAACTATCTCAGATTATATAAGAACACATTTGGTCTTGATAAATGTGCAAATGCAACATTTAAAACAGGAAAGATGCAGCACCAAGAAAACGCCAATCTGTGTTAGTAATGTGATTATAAAGGAACTGGAACAAGGATGGACTGTATAAATATTTCGAAATATATGAACAATCAGCAAAAAAACATGAACAGGTTATCAAACAGTACTACAGATTCAACCTGTGTAAAAGATTACATGCAACAGATTGCAATAGATTGCCAAATTATATTAAAGCAAGCACCACTTCAGATATTTTTAAGAACAACTTGGACACTTGTTATGGAAGAACTGTTGGTATACTGGCAGGCAAGAATGGCATTACTGCCTGTGTCTGACATATCTGTATGAATTTATGTATGCAAGGAAGAGAATCATACCATGTCAGATTCTAAGTTTTCATCAAACTCTCTCCAAGGATTAATGTCAGGATCTGCCATTAATTACACAAAGAGAGAAGGGATACAGCAAGAAGTGTCCAGCAGTCCTAGACACCTACAGCCAAACATCCAATAAGGCAAAAAGAACTGCCATTTCCTGAAGAGAATCATATGAATGCAAGCAGAAGTATTTCAGCAAATTAAAAGGGGTCCATGTTTGATTATCAAACATCCAGACTGTCGAAACCCATATGTCAAAGACCATATAGTCAACAATGCGGTTCATCAAAACATTCTGAGATCGCAGTACAGCAGGGATCAGTGAATTTGCCCTTTTCCCACTGTAGTGTGATCTCAAAGTTGGTATAAAAATTAGCAGGGGATGTGGGTGCAGGGTTGCTTGTACCCATGCAAAAACAAAGTTTGTGTTGTTTGCTGCTGTTTGGGTTTCTGCTGTTTATCCAAGAACTGAATTGTTGATCATATGGATATCCACAATTTTGATGTTTAATAAACTAACATAGACCCACTAAAAGCCCCTGACAGACCCTAAATAGAGACAGACAAGGTCCTGCAAACCAAGACATCAGCTAGGAGGAAAACTGGAATTCAGGACAGCCCTCGGCCAAGCAATGTGGAAAAAATCCTGGCCTGACCACAGCTATTACAGGCAGATCAAATCACATTTGCCCCACCAAGTTCTTTTGGGAAGGGAAGCTTTCAAAGAGAGGAGTGTCACACAACAGCTCCTTTTTTCAGGCTTGAAACAGGCACCCTTCTCAGAGAAAGGAAAAGCCCAAAATACCCTCCAACCAAAATGGACCTGAAGCAGGGTCTAATACTCTCCTGGAGAGAAAGAAAAGTTTTGCAGACCACCCACTCCCTCTACAGGATACCAAACCCTAAACAGGATGACATCTGAGGAAGGCCAACTCCATATCTGTGGAACTCCACATATCCCATGTGTTCTCCTGAACATTAGCTCCACTGATTCACATGAGGGAAAGGCCAACAAGTCTCCTTACCTAACATTTACATTTGTTGGCCAAACCAGGATAAAGACACCCAAAGAGGGAACAGTCCTTTTACCTCAAGGAAACACTGCCTCACACAGACCAGAATGCAGTGACCCAGGCAGAAGGCCTAGAAGGGACAGTTATCACATTAATGGTCACTCCAAAGTTGTGGCCAGATTGCCATATGGTGGGATCTATGGAAAATCAGCCCAAAGTCCCTCAACACCAAAGGAAGCATCTAACAATCCTGTTACAGAGAAATGTCCCCCATTCAAGGGGTGCAAGAACAGGGTAGTTTGCCCTCACCTTCCATCAATGAAGACCAAAGTAATTCACTCTCCTCTAGCTTCTACTAATGGTAAAGTAAGTAAGTAAATAAATAAATAAAAGGGCCTGAACTGCTCTCTGGCTGTGACCTACCATACCAACCCCCAAAGAGGAACATCTTATAAAAACGACTTAGGAATAATTCTGCAAGCAACTCAGCAGATTCACCCAACTCTCCCAAGGAAAGAGGATCTGAGGCAGCCCAGTGCCTGGAGGACTGATGAAGAGATCCATGTTAAAAGGTGAAGGGAAAGGGTGAGAAAGACTCTCCATCTCCCTGGCAAGTAAAGTAACCTCAACTGCTCCCCCCACCTTCCAGGCAGAGCAGCCTGGACCTGTTCAGACTACTGAGGACCAGCAATGCTCAACAGCAGCAAATGGCCCTCCTGTCAGTGTTAGATGCAGGAGGTGACTTCTGTTGGACCCAGAAGAGCTAGCCCTCTCCTGGAATGATTAGGAGATTAAGTTAGAAGCCTAAGATCCAATAGCCAGAAGCCAGTAGCACTAAAGGACAACTTGTTTGCTACTAGGCACCTACATGGAATTCTCTTCTTCCTAAATACCTACATCATCAGTCCATGTGGCAATGGATTACTGCCAAACATGTCACAGAGCTGCTAGGCAACCACAAATTCCTTAAAAGGGTTTGGAGCCTCTGCTGGAAATGGCCATTTCTTCCAAAGGAAGAGTCCATCAGCAGGCTATCCAAACTGATCCCCACAAAGAACAAACACAAACTGGATGACTGACAAAGGCACATAGCTGCACCCATTGCCCTAGCCAGGACCTTCACCAATGAAAACAAACATGAAGATGAATAAAAGTAAGCCATTATGATAGTTTAATGGGTGAAAGCATGATCCTACCAATCTTATACTTAGGGAGGGCTTCACATCTCCCAGGCCCATTTCCAGCAGCAGACCCTGAAACTTGACAGGTCAGATGCATGCCTAAAGATCCAATTTGCTTAAAGGATATAGACTTCTTTCTAGTCCCTTCCCCCTCTCAAGACACCCTTGTAGCAGCAAGTGGGTTCAAGGAAGGCTGAATCCTTCAGGCAAACACAGACAGGTCACCGTCAGGGTGGTAGAATAGGTTGATGTCCAATCTGTCAGACAACAATATCAGGTAACAGTTCTCCAGAAGGCAGTAGCAGCAGCAGCAGCACAGTGAGGGCACCTAAGGAACTGTGTGACAACATTAACAAAGCTGACTCCATGGGAGGTATGACCAAGGAACTTGGAAAAGGTGTTCCCCATGTCCATTCCAGGTATAGCAATACCACATAATCTTCAAAAAAGAAGGAGCTCCCCTAACAGGAGCTGGAGAAGCTCTGGGACCAAGAAGCTTTGTACATCATAGAAACAAGACTCTGTCACCTAACTCCTGTAGGGAACAATTTAGGAAGGAATTCTGGAGTCCTCTCAATCTCAGGTCTTGACTGCCAAGTTTAAGTCAGTGCTCTACATTCGTGGGAACGTATGTTGAACAAACCCCTCGTAGATATGCGGCTGTTGTAATTCCAAGAGCTGTAGCTGCTTTGGAATGGCCCCCAAATTCCACCCACCCCCAGTGCTCCTGCATTTATTTTCCTCCTAATATCCCTCCCTCTCCACCGACCAATCCTCAACACTTTCCCTCCACCCCACCTGTCTCTCACTACCTCAGCCCTTCCCTCCTAAGTTCCTTAACCTCCTCTCTAATACATTCAACAGGCCCCACTTATCATGCTCTCTCCGACTCCTAAAACCTTTATTTCCACATCCATCCGCATCCTTCTTCTACTTTCTTCATACCATGCCAACTCCTATACTCACTTCCATCTACACCCTCCACCTCTGCCTCCCTACCTCCCCCACACAGCACACTTCCACAACATCTCAGCTTCTTTAGTTCCCTGCCATCCTTCCCTTCTCTTCAAAGTAAAACGTCTCCCAATCACTACTAAATACTACAAACCTAGACCTTTTCATTACCAGACACTTCTAACTAAGTCAAACCAAAACAACTTATTCCTTATCTCACTTACCTCTGCTTAGCCGGTGACATTCACCCGAATCCAGGACCAAACTTCTCTCCTACCAACCACACTAGCTCCGACAATAATTCCACCAATAAATACCTCAAATTCCTCACCATCAACGCCCAAAGCCTAAAAAATAAAACAACCCACTTTCATGCCTGGCTCACTCACAACTCACCTGACATTGTAGATATCTCTGAAACCTGGCTAAAACCTCACATAAGTGACTCTGAATTCCTTCCCCCTGGATTTCAATCACTTCGTTCTGACCGCCTAAGTACAAGAGGTGGCAGTGTCACACTAGAGCTGTCCTTTATTCCATATCCTAATCCCATCCCTTCTTTCAATAATGCTGAACTTGTAGCAGGCTTTCTAAAAATTAACAATCATAAAAGCATCTGCTTAATTTTCCTCTATATTCCTCCAGGTAACAACATCAACACCGTGGAAGACATCCTGTCCTGGGCCTCCTCAAATATTAAACTGGAAACCTACATATTGGGTGATGTAAATACACAGTGGAACAAAATCAACAAACCTAACACCACCTTATCAATCAATCTATTTAACTACACTCAACTTACTAACACCATCACTAGACCCAACAAAACCAACCCCCCCAGGCTCCATACTAGACTGGATCCTAGTATCTCATACCAATAAAGTGATCCAATCTGGTGTCATACCAGACCCATTAGGAGACCACCTCCCTACCTTCACCCATCAAGCTTCCCTCAACCCCCCCCCCCCACACTCCCACCAGTTTATCCACACTCGGAACCTCTCTAACTTTAACCCTACTACTTTGATTCATTCAGGAATACCAATTGGACCCCCTGAAAACTCTTTCATTAGACTCAGCCATTGACTTTTTCAATTCAACTTTCTTAAATGTCCTTAGCTCCCTAGCTCCAGTAAGAACAAAAAGAGCAAAAACTAAGACCACCCCGTGGCTTACCAGAGACACCAAAAAGATTATGCTACAAAGAGAAAAAAACATACCTCCAAACAAAACAACCAGACATCTTACTTAAATACAAACAACTAAGAAACCTTGACAAAAAAGATAAAAAGTCCTACTATTTTGAAACTCTATCAACTCTCTCCTTAGGCCAGGTACTAAAAACAATCCCTGCCCCGACACCAGCAAATCTGACCTTGAAATTGCCTCACTATTCAACACCTTCTTCACCACTTCTATTGCTGAGCTAACCAAGACCTTTTACGTACTTATAGGTATTGTATTAACATTAAGGTGTAAGACAATCTATACATGAAAGCATATATGTAAAAACTTATTTTAGAATTTTAACCCCATAGAGATTTGATATCTATTTAATTATTATAGTATTATATTTAATTTATTGTAACATGTATTTTATGTGTATTTTTAATAATATTATACGTATAGGTGAATGTTTATGATAGATAGGCTGTTGAGGGCAAAGATATGTATATAGCAGTTAGGGAACACTGTGAATGTAATAAGGACTCCTTGATTTGAAATACATTAATTAAGAAAGGAAAAGACATCATCGTGACACTAACTGTTTTTAGTTTAAATTGAATAGATTGTTTGTAACTTTGTCCGATGAAGTACAACATTTGATTGTATGAAAGCGCTCACAAAATGTTGGTTTGGTTTCAGTTAATAAACGGAGATAAACGGATATATTTCAGTGGTCGTTCGTTCTTGGATTACTTGTTACATAGCCCTTCGCTGTTTCTAATCAAGACCTTTACCAACAACAACACTCAACACCACCCCAACCAAACATCCTCTCCCCCCCTACTTTTGAACTCAAACCCATTTCAACCTACCAAATAAAGAAACTACTCTCTAAGCTAAAGCCTTGCTCCAATGCCCCTGGCAACATTCCCTCCTCCTTCTTAAAAATAGCCTCCGATGGTATTGCTCTCCCTACTGGCATCCTGATCAATAGATCCCTACTTGAATCCTATGTACCCAAACTATGGCTCTCTGCATATATTCTTCCACTTCACAAGGGTGGCGAAAATTATAATGTATCTAAATTCCGCCGCATAGCCATCCTTTCCCCTCTCTCTAAATTCCTTGAAAAATGCATCCACCTTCAGCTCTTGCCATTCTTTACCAAACACCAGCTACTCTCTCCTACCCAACACGGCTTCCGCCCAAGGCATATTACCAACACCGCCCTTCTCTCCTTCTTACATACTGTCAATTTAGCCCGTGACTCCGGTAATTTAGTATCTTCAGTTCTGCTGGAATTATCTAAAGCTTTTGATACCTTCTCCCACACCCAACTTCTAAATCATCTGTCTAATCTCAATCTCTCCCACAAAACTCTCTCCTGGTTCTCCAGCTATCTCTCTGACAGGTCTCAGGCTATCAAATGGGGCCAGGGCACCTCCACCTTCCGTCCTACCCCCACTGGAGTACCCCAAGGATCCATACTTGGCCCAGTTCTATTCAACATATTTATTAATGACTTTTACAAGGCCATACCCAATACTAAAATTGTTCAGTATGCTGACGATTCTACTTTGATCTGCTGCACGTCCAGCTTAACAGATCTCCAACTACTGACACAGCCTTCTCAACTACCAAAAACTGGATGCTCCAAAATCACCTCTCATTAAATGCTAACAAAACTAAAGTCCTTCTATTCAATCCTTCTAAGTCCTCCCCTATTGATAAAAACTCATTCAAAATAACCAGCCAATAACAACTCCATTTTAGAGGTCGTTCCCTCCGCCAAACTTCTTGGTGTAACTACTGATGAACACCTAAAATTTAATATTCGCGTCCGGCTAAACATAAAGAAAGCCCACATAAAACTCAGCCTACTTTATAGAAACAACCACTTCCTCTCTCCTGCTACCAGACTAACTCTTGCCATTACTTATCTTCTTCCCTCTCTAATGTATGGCGCCCGTCTGCTTTTTAATTTATCCTCCTCACTATCCTTCAAACTAGAAGTATGTTACAATAAAATCTCCAGATTTGCTACCAAAGCCAAATCTTCTTCTCATCACCGTTCCTTCCTTCACTCATTAAACTGGCTTGAACTCCATAACCAACTTGACTTTCTCCAAATCACGACTGCCTATAGACTAATATTCCAACCTACCAAGTGCCCTGCACTATCCAATATCCTACAACCATATACTCCCCATAGAACACTTAGATCTACCCACCAAAACCTAATCACCATCCACAAACCCAAGGGCCCAGCTGGTCAACTTCTGCTTTCCTTCACCTTAGCCAAAAAACGGAATCTTCTTCCCTCCACTCTTAGGACCTGCGATAACCTTTTAAACTTTAAAACTCTGCTTCATTCTCACCTTTACTCAAACAGGAAATGCAACGGTGCTCTTCACCCTATACCTCTCAAGGTCTCCTTCACTTTTACTCCTGGCTAACCTCTCACCTAGCTAACCTTGCTCACTTGTATTATGTATAAATAACTATACTGTAAAATCTAGCCTCAAGGCCATTTGCCTGTCTTTTACACCTAAACAAAATTGTAATTGTTTCTTTATGAATGCTACCCATTTATTTGTCAGTAATGCAAAGTTTCTTAGTAAGTATTCATGTAACTATGTATTGTTGGAGATTTTCTCCCCGGGCCTCCACTGAAAATGGGCTCCCCGAGCCCAGTTGACCTCCCCGGTCATCAACCTGGAATAAATAAATATGAAAGTGAGAGTGAGGATTAAACATAAGTAAAAGGTTGCCGTTTCTTAGAGTACTCCACCTGCTTTGAGATATATTAATTTCAGAAATGATATAAGTTGCAGAAGTGTGTGTGTGTGTGTGTGCGTGTGTGTGTATGTGGCTGTAGGTAAAGAGGTGGGAGTGGGGGAGAAATCCACTGCAAAGATATACCAACAAGTTTCAGAATTTATTGAAATTTGTTTAAACTGCACCTTACTTTTCACAGTAGCAGGATCTACAAGATTAGATCTTGCATTTAATTTCTTGACACAGAGCCCAGACAGACAGACACATGCTGACATCCAACTGTAATTCCCATGGCTGTAGTTCTGCACCAGTGGCTGCATTCCCCCAACAGAACGTAAATATGTGTCCAGTTTCTCAAGCTTGGACTGCAAAATCGGCTGAAGGGTCACCCTGCAATTCATTGACTAGTTCAGATAAGCTGACAGGTGACCCTAACAAAACCTTCTGAGTACATCTGACCTATTATGGAAGAGTCAAGGGGCCACTCCACATGATCAAGCTGGGTGGAGCAAGATACAGGCAGGAATTAAGCAGTGAGAAAAACTCCAGAATGTTCCTTCAGGATGGGAGCAAGGGGTGCACCAACCTCAGAACTCAAAAATCTCTTGTGTATACAGAGAGCTCGAAAAAAAATGAGTTCCTGCTAGACAGACACTCTCAACCCCTGGAAAGTCCAAGCAGTTGCTCTTCTCCTATGACAGATCAATGCACGTTCATGAAATGACTCATCAATCACGACTGTCTAAAAACTCAACAACCCCACACCCCATTCACAAAGATCAAAATGAGCATTTTTGTTGTGGGACAATCTCCTGCATCACCCCCATGGCAGCAAAGCACCCAGCACTCTCAATATTTATATATAAAGTAATTCCATAATAACATGCAGTGAGTGTGTGTGTGTGTGTGTGGGGGGGGGGGGGGGAATTCCCCAAAGTAATGCAGTCACCTCACACAAGCAACAATCCCCCCGAGCATAGAACACTAGCCATCTGATATCTAGCAGGAAGAACCCAATCAACTCGATACTGAGTACCTGTATGGCAAATGAGGCTGCAGGACATGCAAGTATTCTACTAGGAGGCAAAGGCCTCAGCCACTCCTCTAAGTACAATCTAATTTGAAACTCGCCATCCACCAGGAGTCAACAACATTCTGCCAGTCAAAAGAGGAACCTTCTTCCACCTCTTTTCAAATTCAGAATTTTTAAGAACGCAAAACTGAATGTGAATGTAGTAATCTTTTAACTTGTAATAGCAAGGACCGAGCTCAGAGTTGACTAAGATGAAAAAACAGGCAAGGCACAACTGTTTCAATCCTGCTAAATGGAGGAAGTAAATGTAACAGAATCCAACTATGTTTGGAGGAAAGAAGGAAGGCTTTCTGCAAACAGACTCTAAAAGTGACCCCAGAAACGTGATCTTCTGTGTTAGATTCAGGGAGGATTTTTGAGGTTCAGGGTGAACCGCAGCTGTGCAGCAGATTAATGTAGACAAGGCCCTATTTACCTCATACTAAGTGATTGCATGAACAAGACAACCATCCATGTATTGACAAATAAAGTTGTGTAAAATCTTACTGTACATTGCATGAAGGTCCCCCACGCAAGGCATAGGGCATAAAACTGACTTACAGACACACACTCAGAATTGGAAAAGCCACAGGAGGAAGATAATGTCCCTAGGGACAAGGAAAACTATGAGCATCCAAGAAGGAAAAAAGGAGAAGAGCCACTAGGCCAGAAGGGCAAGAAAGAATTGGCTAGGGTAGACAGGGCAGGAAGGAGGGAGTGAATACTGCAACAGTGAAGAAAAGGACATCTACTGCTATGGTATGATTTTACACAACTGCAGTATGTCCTTCCACATCACATCACTGTTGCAATATTCATAACATAAGGGAGAGTACAAAAGCTCAAGAGGAAGCCTGGGTGCAGAACAGCACAGAATAGCCCTCTATAAAGCCATGCTAGATAGCTCTTCCAAAGCCAGCTCTGGCCCTGGAAATAACTTCCAACTTGCAATGCTTACTGAAAGTATGAACACACGACCAAGTTACAGCATCAGTGACAGAACTAGCATCCATGCCCCTTGAAAAAAGCATTAGGGGTAGCAACAGCCCTGGCAGAATGAGCCTTTACTTTTGAGGAAAGACATTTACGACGAAAAGAATAATGCACAGAAATGACCTTAGAAATCTAGTAAGAAATTATTTGATTAGAAACAGCTAAACCCAATACCTGGGATGAACAGAAACAAAAAGCTGTGCAGATTTGTGAATAAATTTAGTGTTGTCTAAATTACATCTGAGCTGTCTATGCAAATCCAAGGTGTAAAGAACCTTCTCACTGGCAGATTGCAGAGAAGGAAAAAGGAAGGAAGACAGACTGATTACAAGACAACTCATTGACCACCTTGGGCATAAAAGAAGAGTTAGTACGAAGAAACCTGTCTCTGTGGTTAAGTAAGAAAGTAGGAACAGCCATGACAGTCTGAAGTTCAGACACTCCCTTGGCTGAAGTAAAAGCCAAAAAAACAGTCTTCCAAGTGCAATGTTGCAAGAAAGCTGAAGAAGCAATCTCAAATGGAGCCTGAATCAATTTTTCAAGTACAAAACTGAGGTCCAAGGAAGGCGGAACAGGCTTCCTGGGATGCCTAATATGAAGGATGGCTTTAAGAAATTGCTTGACCTGAAATCTAGAGGCCAGATGAGGAATCAAGGATAAACGAGCAGAAACTGCTGATAGGTGAGCTTTAACTAAAGAATATGCTAGCCCGGCATGGAGCAGGTCACACAAATAAGACAGAACCACAGGCACCTCCACAGATGAGGGATTTGGATGGTGACAGAGGCACCAGAAAGAAAATCTTTTCCATTTGGACAAATATGATTTCATGGTAGTGGGTTTCCTGACCTCCTGCTGAACTCAAAGCATGCCCTCAGAAAACAGGTGCCTGAAAAGGATCAAGACCCCATCACCTCACAGAGTCTGTTCCAGTGTGGACAAGTGAGGATGGATAAGAGACCCCTTGTCTTGTGTGAGAAGATCATCCCAGTGTGATAATTAGTGGTGACTGCCACTGGCCAAGTGAGAAAGAAGGGGGAGCCAATGCTGTCTGGGCCAAAAGGGAGTCACTAGCAAGACTTTGGGAGAATCTTGCCTGATCTTTTGCAAGACTCATGGTAACAGAGGAAGAGGAGGGAAGGCATACAGAAACATCCCCTTCCAAGGAAAAGACAGGGTTGTCCACTTTCCAACCCAGAGGACCTGAGATTCTGGAAGAGAATAGCGGAAGTTGTCTATTCAGAGTGGAGACATAAAGATCGACCTGAGGAATACGCCACAGATGGTCAATGCACAGCAACACATCTCTGTGAAACATCCATTCATGAGCTTATGTGCTGGACCTGCTCAAAGTCTGCCACTAGATTGTGCTCTGATGGAATGTAAACTGCCTGAAGAGTCACTTAATGCTCGACAGCTAGATCCTAGACCTGAACAACCAGTCTGCAAAGTAGATAAGACCTTCTATGCCCCCACTCACTTGCTGGCATACCACATCACTGTGGCATTGTCCGGGAAAACTTTGAGAGGCCCAGGATGAAAGAAGGAATGAAAAGCCTGAAGATCTAGAAACAGAGTCCTCATCTCCTTTACAGTGATGTGGTCTGGACCTCTGATGAAGAGACCAGAGACCCTGAACCGTGACATAGTCGAAAGAGACCCCCATCCCCTATCTGAATCATCTGTAAAGAGCTTGAGTCTGGATTGGAGCTAGGAAAGAGTTTAGAGAAAGCTGACAAATCCACCACAGAAGCTCAAGCCTGAGACAATGAAAGAAGGGTACTGGAGATTCTAAGGGGTGGCAATGTTGCAGCCACACTGATTTGAGATACCACTGAAGCCTGGCCAGAGGGAGCACGGAAATGGTGGAAGACATGAACCCAAGGACCCTGAGAAATTCCCTGGCTGTGACTGAAGCCAGGAGAAGAAGAGACTGGAAAAAAGGAGG
The DNA here is from genome assembly GCF_019279795.1 of Protopterus annectens. Classification (NCBI taxonomy): domain Eukaryota; kingdom Metazoa; phylum Chordata; order Ceratodontiformes; family Protopteridae; genus Protopterus; species Protopterus annectens. The sequence continues at coordinate 1,359,858,536 of NC_056744.1, read as the reverse complement.
TAAGAGGCAGGGCCATGGGGACAGGCAGAGATGCCAACATGGGGCTGGTCTAAAGCCTGCAACAGAGGAAAATATGATCCTGAAAAGGATTCAGAGTTGATTTATGGAAGTTTATGGTGAACCTTGTAACAGGGAAATGGAAAACTTGAGATCCTGAAGCAGAGCACTGGCAGAAGATGCTTGTATAAGCAGTAGGGAAAGATCTGAACTCCTCTCATCCAGCAAAAGGCAATGACAGCAGCAAGGCATTTGGTAAACACCCTTGGGGCAGTAGAGAGGCCAAAGGGCAAAGCAGGGAATTGAAAGTGCAAGGAAGAAACAGAGAAACAAAAAATTCTTGAAAGGTAGTAGATATGGGTAGGAAGGTAGGCAGCCTTGAGATCCAGAGAGATCAAAAGTGCTAGGATAAAAGAAAGGGAAATAGAGGCTGAAGAGCCAATGTCCGAAAGGAAGGAATTTTGAGAAAGGTGTTGAGCTGGAAAACACCCAGAATTATTTATTTATTTACATTTGTTAACCGGGAATTGACCTCCAAGTGCCCTCCTTTCTGGGAACCAAAAACATTCTGGAATAGAAATCCCTCCTTACCTGGGCAGGAGGCACAGCTTGAATGGTGCCCTGAAATAAAAGAGAATGGCGTTCCTCTGGAAAAGAAGGAAGTTGTTCCAGAGGAGGTTCAGTGATGCCCAAAAAGGAGGAAAGGATTTCCAAACCAAGAGATATCCCTGGCTGATGGTGAGACAGAACCCAATAATTTGTTGTGATCCTTAACCAATTTGGAAGAGAGAGAGAAAGATGGAGGGATAAGGGAACCTGGCCGAGGGAAAGGGGAAACAGATTGTCAAATGGAACCCAGCTTATCCTGAAAAGTAGGTTTCTGGGAGGTAGGGGTTTGAGAAGACTTAGCAGGAGGCACATGTCTAGAACCCTATTTTCCCTTAGGCAGATGGCAAAACTGTCTAGGAACAAAAGCAGATTTGGGGGGATAATTCCTTTGAAACTTAGGAATAGGAGAAACAAAAATAAGTTTCAACTCCTGCAAGGCTTTACCCTAATCCTGTAGAGACTTGAAAAGTTCAGCAGCAGCACCAAAAAGATTTTTATTATCCAAAGGAGCATCCATCAATTTGGCTTTAATGTCATCAGGCAAAACCTGAAGAAGCCAGGAGCAATACCTTCATAACAAAACAAAAGGCAGCAGCCCTGAAGGAGGCATCAGCTGCATTGTAGCTGCACTTGATAGAGTGGTGAGTAACTTGAGAGGTAGAACCCAAGAGCCTTCCCTTGAGAGTCAGAAAGGTCAGAAACCACTTTGGAAACCTGAGAAAGGAGGGCTAAAACATACCTGGTCATAATGAATCTGATGATGGCCCAAAAGGATAAGGCGGCTGCAGTATAAAGTTTTTTCCCAGCCTCTCCATGGCCCTACTGTCCTTATCAAACGAGAGCAACTTGGTAGAAGGCAACAGCTTGGAGGGCTTTGTCAGAAGAGACAGATACTATAGTAGGGCATTTATAAAGAAATTTACATTCAACAGGCATTTTGTAAAATCTATCAGGGTTCCTTGGTGCGGGAGTCTGAGAATCAGCAGAAAAGGTATCCAGGAGGGCAGCCAAAACAGGGATAACAGCAGACAGCTTAGAAGACTCCATCTGGTGTAGGTCATAATACCATTTCTGAATGTCAAGACACTTGAAAACAATCCCACTTACAGAATTCCATAATGGGGACAAAAGTATCCCCAAAGGAGGGTTCCTCCAAAGGAGAATCTGGACTAATACAATCTTCTTCCTCTGAACCACAGTCCAAGGGGGAAAGAAATTTCAGAAGAGTAAGACAGAGACTCTGCCCCAGAATCCAAATCCTCAACTGAAGAATCTAGTTCCTTGGGTCTTTTAACAGGAGTGGAAGACCAGTGAGGGGCATGAACAGACACCACTTGAGGAGGCTTTAAAGGCATTAAAGCATTAAATAACCCTGAGTAAAATCATGCCATTTACTTTGGGGATCCCTTTACAACAGGGGAAATAAGCTTGGCTTCTTTTTTTTTCTGCAGGACGTCCACACGAAACATTCTCAGAGGGTCAGACCCCTGATGACATCCTATAAGCATAGGAGGAACCTCCTCCCTTACTAAGATCTGCATACTTCTCTTCAGTCCCTCAGAAATAATCAGCCAAGGTTCTCTCTCAGTGTCAGGAGCAGACATCTGTAAAGTCTCCAAGGCCATGAGAGTAGTCAGAGCCATTTTGGCCTCCAATGGGGTTGCAACACTGGAATCTGAGGCACCCACCAGACAATCCTCTGGACTTTCATTAGCTTCAAGAGAGACATCCATGGGAAGCTTTATAGCACATGCATCAGACATAAGTTTTGTGGTCTTTTTCTTGGCAGATGACTGACCCTCGAGATGGGAAGATTCTGCCACAGTACCTTGAGACAACAGCTTAAGGCACTGGTTTTCAAGGTGAATAGATTAAGAGAAGACAGGACTATGAAGGGTTTTAGGGACAAAAGCCTGGCAGATGGTGGTTGTGGGAAGCACCTAAATAGGAAAGATACTGGTAGTGACAGTCTTTATGGGGAATCTGCTTCCCACACTGACATTTTCCCTTTCTGGGTGACATAACTCCAACACTAAAAAAAAAAAAAAAAAAAAAGATAAGAAGAAACCCCAGTGGGGCACTTATCTGAAATACAGCTTGGTAACAAGTGCAGCAGAAGGGCATTCAGACTGCTGGCAAAGAAGTTCTGAGTGTGTACATCATAGGTTCATAGGTAGGTACTAGGCTATTGGCCCTAGGGCCTATATAAGCCTAGCCAAAAATGTACCCTGGCTTTCGCCACCCAAGAAAATTATTTTCCTGTGCCCCTGTTGAGCAGAGCCACAGAAGTGATCCCTGAGGTGAATTTCCTATTTCCCATCCAATCACATCCAATCATCAAGATTTTTCTTGAAGAGTGCTAATGAGGAGCTCTGTTAGACATAGATAGGTAGTCTGTTCCAGAGTATGAGAAGTCAATGGGACAGGAATCTATCCCTCCAGCATGTTCTTTTTATTGTGGTGACAAGGTTTAGGTCCCTAGAGTGTGTAGCTCGGAGGGATTGAGATTTCGTTAAGTGGAGCATGTCCAACAGTTCTGGGTTTGACATAGCTTTGTATGTTAGGCAGAGATCGCCTCTGAGTAGGCGACATGCGACGGAGTAAAGCTGGAGTTTTTTTAGACGGTCTGCGTAGGGCATCAGTTTGAGGCCAGTAATCCTCTTTGTGAGGTATTTCTGCCACCTTTCCAGTTGCTGTAGATGTCTTGTGAGGTACATACCAAAAGGGGCGTTGTACTCTATAATGGGTCTAATGAGTGATGAGTAGTGGGGAACAATGACCTCTTTTTTTCTGGATGAGAAACCTTTTGTGATGAGGTGAGCCATGTAGAAGGATGTCCCGACCACTGTGGTGATGCGATTATCAAGGAGAGACTACTGTCCACCTGTGTCCCAAGGTCTCATCACATTTTCGGCATTAAGTAGACTACCAGCTATGTGGTAGTTCATGGGTACAGAGTTTTTACCAAAGGGTATGACAATACACTTTTTGGCACTGAGTTTCAGGCCATGGCTTTGACACCAGGTATCTGTCTCAGTGAGGCCCTTTTGTAGTATGTACACATCGTTAGGAGTTTTGATTATGGCTCCTAGTTTGCAGGCATCTGCAAACTTTGTTAGCCAAAGACCTTCTGTGTTAGCCTGTACTTCAGAGAAGTAGACACCAAACAGGAGAGGACCCAGGACTAAACCCTGTGGTACTCCACTTGTTACTGGTCTGAACCCTGTGGTACTCCACTTGTCACTGGTCTGAAGTCGAATTTGGAGTCCGCTACTTTCACAGTGTGGGTTCTGTCCGTGAGCCAGTTGGCAACCCATCTTGTGACATAGGGATTTATACCTAGTTTAGTGAGCTTATCTATAATTCCAGAGTGGGGGATGGTGTTCAAAGCCTTGGCGATATCTAGATAAGCTGTGTGAACCACTTCACCCTCATCTATGGCTTTGGTGACTGCTTCAAAGAAGTCAATCAGGTTTAGGAGACATGATCTGCCTTTTACAAATCCGAACTGGTAGGGTCCAGAGTTTGGAGATTACCAATGTCTTTGTTTATGAGTTTCATGATGATATGTTCCATGGCCTTGCAGACCAGGCTCGTCAGGCTAATGGGGTGGTAGTTCCCAGGGTCCATCCTGGCTCCCCCTTTGTGGAGTGGGATAACTGTCTTGGTGTGCCATTCAGTGGGCACAAAGCCTGAGGTGAGGCTATGATTGAACATGGTACTTAGGTAGGGTGCCAGTTCATTCTGTAGTTCGTGTAGAATGCAGCTTGGGATATTGTCAGGTCCCATGGATGCTGTGTTCTTGGCTTTGGAGAGTGTGTTTTTTACCTGTGCAGCCGTGATTACAGGAACTTTGCATTCTTCCGGTATAGAGATGGGCCCTCTAGGGGGTGAGAGGGGGGTAAAGTTAGCACTGAACCTATCTGCCAGGATGTTGACAATATCAGTTGGTTCTGCATATTTAGTGCCATTGTGCTGTAACTCAGAGCAGATCTGAGTGTTGCCATTGAGATTTTGACATAGCTATAGAATGCTTTGTGGTTGTCTTTAGAGTCAGTGGCAATTTTGTTTTCGTAAGTAGCTTTGGAGGATTTTATGAGGGATCTCAGCTTCTTACTGAGGTTGACCAGGGAGTAACTCCAGTCATGGGATTTTACTCTTTTTTGCAACAGTTTCTTTCTTCTGTTGTAGAGTTTGTTTATGGCAGAGGACCACCAGATTGGCTTCCCTTTTTTGGAGGATAGCATCTTGGTTCTATTAAGGATAGCATGATCCATGCATTCGTGTAAGTTAGTACATCACCTTTATGCCCTACGCCTTGCACAAGGAGCGTACGTGTGACATACAGTGGCTATAATTTTGGTATACTGACCAGATGTTGGGCTATCCTTATCAGGAGATTCCTTAGATTATTAATACTGCAACGGTGATGTGGAAGGACATCATATGGATGCCACCGATTCCACAAAATGCAATTGCTGGGGCCAGGCATTTTCTGAATACCTTGGATGCAGTAGATAAACCAAAGGTAAAGATGCAAATTGATAGTGCTAGCCCCCTGCACAAAAACTGAGACAGGATCTGTGGTCCCTGTGGATGGGGGTATGGAGATAGGGACTTGAAATCCAAGCCACTATCTTAACACTGGGGTGCAGAATGGGTAACAGGATTTGTAAGGTCAACATCGTGAACTTGGGTACTTTCAGGAGGGTCTAGAATGAGTCTCTGGATTCTTTCGCTCTGTGGAACTAGAAACAGCCTCGTATAAAATCCTTTTTCTTTTCCTTACTCAACTAAGTGAGAGTGATGACTACATGACCCTCACTTGCCACTGCAAAGTGTATCCCTCTTTGAGAATCTGTAAAACTCATAAGACCTTGGTGACAAGCTCTGATACTGGGAGGCATAGAGGCAGTCTGTCTTTCATTTTTGTTGAGGGGTGGAAGGGAGTGGGCTTCGGTGGTGGGGGGTTAGTGGTGGTGGAGGGGTAATAGCAATTAAGTTGTATCCCTGCAGATTTCACCCTGATGCCTGCACCCCCTGCAGTCTCCAGAATCTCTTCTTAAACTGGCCTTTCTTACCCTTGACTTGACTGCCTTTGCCCTCCTTGTAGTAAAAGGGTCCAAGTCTGGCAGAGTAGTTTCCATCCATAACTTGGCATGGGTTTGTGATAAAGTTGTCTGGCCCCTTGCATAAATTTACCTCTTTCCTCCATTTTTTAAAGACTTCACAAGTCAGCCTCCCAAAAGAGCAGATCCTTGTCAAGGGAAGCAGTGAGAAGCTGTGCTTTAACTTCCTCTGGCAGAGGATGAAGGCTCCCCCAAGCATGTGCCCTGGTAACAACAGTCTGTGGCTACTTCCCTGTATGCTGCCTCCACACATCATAACCACACAGACTGCTTAACCACCTGACTAGCAGTCTGCAGGAGTTCTTATAGTTCTTCCCTAATGTCAGCACCAGACACCTCACCTATTTTCTCTCCCAGGTGGCCCAGGAATGGCATATGAAAATTCATCAAGTGTTGTTGGTAGTTAATGACTGGAAAAGCTCACTCGGAAAAGGTTAGTTTGTTTTTCTTATATTGTTTTCTTGTGATTTGTACTGCTTTCATTGTCATCTTCTATTTGGTATATTGTCATGAACTTTTGTTACAATGTGTTTTAACTGTATTCTGCTTTCTATTGGATATTCAAACTACCTGTATCTCACAAGTCACACAGAAATTACATTTTCCCTACCCTCCCACTCTGGTGCTGTTGTGTTTTTAAAGTCCCTTATGTTAATTTGGCCACATAATCCCTTCCCTCTCCTGTTTAACTATCAGTAAGCACAAAAGTATAATTTTGTGAAGTCACTCCCCTTCAGCTGTTTAAATTTATTGGCCATCCCACTGTATTCCATACAGCCAGAATAGTAAGTGCCCACCCCATACAATCTATCTTGCTCTTTTAAAATTAGTGGTTCTCTTCTTACATTGCTAAAGCATGAGTTACCCCCGCTTTCATATCTAACCCCTTATTGCACACTGCAACTCTTATAATATTAACCGATTTTTCCATTTTACCTTTTAAATCTGCAACATCTGGTCCAAGACCACCAATCACTGGCAAGCCACCATTCTGCCTCTCAGTAATCATCTTGGATTAGTGCTTCTGTTTTGCTCCTGTCAAGAGAAGGAGCACAGGTTATTACTTCCTAGAGACTGCTGATTACCAGAGATACTGATAAATGCTTCATAGGTGCCAGCTTGGAATTTGTGTTTCTATTTTGCTTCTGGTGAGAGAAGTTGCAGAGACATCAATTCCTGACCATCTCTGACTGGGCAGTGAGTCTGTGTGGGACCTTCCTGATTAGTTTGGTTGCTATTCAAGGCATCTACTAGGAAATGGCTACAACAAGCTTACAGACCCCTGTATTGTGTGGAAAAAGACTGTTGGATCATCAATACAGCCTGAGGCATGTTCTCATCTTGGGATTAGTGCTACTATTTTTCTTCTAGTGAGACAAGAAGCAAAGGGACATTGAATCCCAGCACCATGAAGTTGTGGTGAAACAAGCACAACTAGTGTCCAGGCAGTAGCCAACTAGGTGAATCCATACTATTCATCATTCTTGACAAAGTGAATTATTTTTTTTATTTTCAGTAGGTATTGCTTGATTAAATACTATCTAATCTAACTTCAGAGCATCTCCCTAAATACGTCATCCAAAAATAATCAGGGTCTACTTGTAACAGCTAGGTGTTACATGTGTAAATGTCTGTGAAAATAGTCTATATGCTGTCTGCACACTGAGTCTGGAGACATGGAATTTCACTCAGTTTTTGCACTTGTGTGATTTCTGAATAACAATAAAGTTTACTTTGATTTGACTTTGACTACTTTAGTAGTTTCCCCCCTATAGTGTTTGGCAGTGCTCTGTATAGACATAGGATACACATTTTTTCCTGTAAAAGCACCCTTGCAATTTCACAAATAACTAGTAGCACACAGAACAACTAGTTTTCAATGACAAGCAATGCCTCAGTTATAAACCAGATATTCCTGACTTTAATTTATATTCTCACCACAACTGTCTAATCAATAAAAAGAACCTGTTGCCACAGATATACATTTCCCCACTATCTCCATTACCATCCTGGTGGATATGGGCATACTGAGGCAATGAAGAAATTGTCTCATTTTTACTGACAACCAGTTAATTCTCAAACACACTGATATGGTATGTGAGAGATGTACTTACACAATGTCACTCAAGACACAGTTCATACATAAAGCACTCCTAATGTCAGTCAGGTTTATCAGTAGTACATACACTGCACCCATCACACAGATTACAAAGCAGACACATAGATCCACATATGCTAAGGCACTTAAATGTAACCTTCCTAAACTCCAAAGATCTCTTAGATGAAGTGCACATAACAAGCACCCTCAGCAGCCCCGAATGCAATCTTTCAAAACAACACCCACATCAACACATTCAGCCACATCTTATGGAGCCTTTACTTCTAAGCTCATAAGGCAAGTCACCACACAATCCAACAGTCTGGTCAGTGGAGACTCCATTCTGAGATACACTGTTGTTCCTCTCACCAGGCTGAGTAAGGAGACAGTCACAGTCAGTTACTTATCGGGGGCCAGGATCCATCACATTATGCAAGCATTCAGCTCATTGGACCACAAGTACAAGTATGACTGAATAATAGTACACATCAGTGTAAATAACCCCAGGTGTAACTCCCTACACTATATGAAGAGAGACATCATGGAGATCTCGGTATATGTGTTCCAGGCAGGTATAACAGAAACACTGAGCAACATTATACCTTCGCCAATGATGATGCCACAATACAAACAGAAGATAACTGACTTTAATTATCTTAGCTTCTGGTGTCATTCTAAGGGGGGTAAAATATTTGTCAGCATGCAAGGAGTTGGTCGGCAGACCACTTTGCTTTGCCAGAGATGGTCTGCACCTCTCCCCTCTAGACTTTCGAATATTAGCTAAAACACTGTCCTCCCCCATAGTGCCATTTTTAGGCAATGCCAACTGAAAGTACTTTCAGCATAGCAAATCAAAACCAAGAAAATCTAAAGGTGTTACTGCTCAGTGCTAGGAGTCGAAACAAGAAACTCGGCTCTCCTCATCCTAGAGGATGTTGATGTCTGTGTAGTCACTGAGACATGATTTAAATCTGTGCAGGGCACACTGGCAGTGCAAGGCTGCAATGCCTTCTATACATTTAGACCAGCTACTATATAGACAGGGTGGACTACAGGTGAGTGCAGAGATCATCATTAATGGAGCCACCTATACTGAAGCCAGAGGATATAGCAAACCTACTGGCAGACAAACTCAGCTCTGACTTTAGCCCTCCCTCCCCCTCAACCTCCCCTCAGGAAATAGCATCTAACGTAACTCCTCCTACTATCACTAGGGAAGAGGTCCTTGGTACTCTCTCTACGGCCAAGAACACTGCCTCGATGGGCCCAGACAAAATCAGAGGATGCCTTCTAATCAGCATGAAACATGAAGGCCCAGACAAAATCAGAGGATGCCCTCTAAATAGCATGAAACATGAACTTTCAATAGGTCCTCTGGAAATGCTCCTTAACCGTAGCCTCCAAACAGGCTTTCATGCCTCGCAAATGGAGAACAGCAACTGTCACCCCACTGCACAAAACTGGGCCATCTACAGACCCTGGAAATGACAGACCTATAAATCTCACCGGTCTCATATGCTAAGTCCATGGAAAAAAGTATCATGTAAACGATCAATAATGACATAGGAACACTCCAGACAATGGACCCAGCCAGTTTGGTTTCGTCAAGTGCATGGCATGCCTACTCAAACTAGTAGATCTCATTGAGAAAGTCATCAAAGCAATGCATGACAGCAAAATTTTTCACACTGCCCACCTTGACCTGGCCAAGGCATATAACATAACATCTCACTTGGACGTTGTTCACAAACTCAAGAGGACAGATATAAACCCTTATGGCACCAGGTGGATATCCAGCTGGATTAAAGACAGGACCCAGGAAGTTAGAACTGTCTATGAAGAGGCCAATCACAAGCAGAGTCTCTCAAGGATTGGTCCTGGGACCTCTTCTTTTTTGCATCTTCTTCTCTGAAGTCAAGGCCAACATCTGGGCCTCTGGCTGACAAAATTTGCAGACAATAGGAGCAGTCATAGAATTCCCCACAGATGCTAATGTTCTCCAGAAAGGCTCGACACAGACAAACAACTTGTGTCAGAGCCATGGACTAAAACTAAATGCCAAGAAATGCATAAAAGTATCCTTCAGGAAGTCATCCACCGTCTTTGACAATCATGTGTCTATAGCATTGAGGCAATCATTCAATGCTGTGCAACTTATAAACAAAGGCATAGCATCTAGGTCCAAGAAGGTCATTGTTCCATTGTATTACGCATTCAACAGACCAATCGTTGAGTACAATGGCCCCTTTGGTATATACCCATCCAGGCACATCCAACAAATGGAACGTCCACAGAGGATCCTCACTAAAAGAATACAGGGCATAAATGACAAGTCCTGTGTAGACCAACTCAAAGCCCTATCCCTGTATTCTGTCTCCTACAGGCTGTTGAGGGGAACTATGCCTGGCATACAAGGCATTATTGGAACCCACTCCAATGAACCTCCTGCTTATCCACAAAACAAACAGCACCAGAATTACCAGTTCTAAAAATGTAAACCTTGCCTGTGATATAAATAGGACCTACTAAGAGACATGCATGCATCCCAGAAACTAACCCTTCTCTGGAACAGGCTCCCCATCTGTGTGAAGCAGAGTTTCTCCCTAACTCAATTTAAGTGTAACTTGGACTACTGGGTGGGGAACATGAAACTCATCTCTGATTTGGTACCTATGCCTCTAATGAACAAAGGCACCTTGTAAACAGTTCATCTCCCAGGCTGCTGCTTGTAAATGGTTCACCTCCCAAGCCACTGCTTACACTTATCAAGGGTACCAGAACTTGCCAGAGATTTGGGATGCATGGCTAGGCTTAAAAAGGCCCCAGTGGCCATTAACCTAGTAGAAACCTTTGAGCCTAATTGTTCTGAAGGCCAGGGTAGCAGTCTTGCAAGTGTAACAATAATAAACCGAGAATAAGACAATGGAACGGTACAATAAAAAAGCAATACAAACAGAAAACCAAAAGTACCGAAACCGACACAGTTGCAGGCAAAACTCTGATAAAAAAAACTTTAATTCATAAAAGTAAAACTCTTGGTTTATTATTTTTACACTTGAGTACTTTTTGCCTGAGAGGAGAACATGGCAGAAGGCAACAATGTTGAGCTAGCATATAATCCAGACAAGACAGCTTTTCCTAAGAACAGAGCATCTGCTGAACATTTAAACAGAATCATGAAAGTGGCAGTCAATCCGCTATTGGATAGCAACTTATTCCCTTCGACAACTGGCCAGTACAGACACTGATTAAGTACACTTGCTATTTATTAGTAAGTTCAAAGAGCTAGAAAAAAAACTATAAATTTAAGAGGCTGCAGTGGCAGTGATTTCATTTAGAGGCATCACTTAAACATAACGTCATACCAAGGGGGCTTAGAATTCTCAACATGCCTAGTTATGGAAATTTATATCCGGACTTGCTACTGAAGTGGCAGTCGTTTAATTTACAAGCTAGCTGTGGATATATGCAATTATTAATTGATTTATTTCTCCCAGAAGAGAAGGAGCTACAAAAATAAATTAAGGTACTGCAAAATAAAATTTATGATGCCTTTTCTGCTGAAGTTATCCGTGATAAAGTAGACAATTTACATGATAATATTATGGCATATGAGAGAAGGCTGCAGTTGACTAAGACCAAAAAACTGCAATGTGACATCTGTGATTTCTCTAGTGGGGCAGTTTTTATGTGGAGTAGAAGTAAGCCTACTTCCATGATCAATTCTGAAAGTTTGCAACAAGTAATAGAGCCTTTAACCAGGCAAATCAGTAACTCTACAGACTTAGCCGTGCCGTCTATTGTGGGAGGGGCTGTTGATATGAATCGAATGGATTATGTTCAGACGACCGGAAGCAGTTCTGAGCAACCTCGATGGGATAGTAATGGAGAAAGAATGCCAACGTTACATCTACAAAAGAAAAGAAAATCTAATGCTGATGAAACAAAGAGTTTTTTCAAACCGACGACTTTGAACATGGATATAAGAAATATGACAACTACATACTTCAGTTTGGAGAATCCTTTTCCCATCAGAGACAGATCACAGAGTTGGGAGAGGAAGGGCAGGATACAATGTCTTTCCAGTATTGAAGTGAGTCACAACTCAATGGGACCACGGAAACAGAGGTAAAAAATCTAGTAATTAATATCTCTTTGGTGCATTTAACCTCCTCACAACTAGCACTTTTAAATAAAGGCCTGTCGTTCATCCCGGCTCGAAAAGCTAACCTGACTGAAGTATTGACTGATTGAAGATTGTTTGGCAGGACTCTTACATTAAAAACTATGTTTCCTAATAGAAGTAATAATGATACTAACTTTTTTAAGAAACCTAGCACCTTCATTCCTCCACCTAATGTGAAGACAGATACATTTATTGAAATCTGTGAAAAACACACAAGGAAAGAGTTTGAATCTAAAGAGAAAGTCAAATATTATAATTTGACACCTGGTGAGTATGTTGCCCTTACAGAACTAAAAAGTATGAAGTCTATAAAAATTAGACCAGCTGATAAAGGTGGAAGAATAGTTGTATTAGACATGGCATTGTACAGGACACAGATGGGTAAATTATTATGTGATGATGCTACTTATACTTGTACTTCTAAACCCATTGTTAATGCCATTATTGACAAAGTATCATTCTATATGTTTGATATGCTTATGACTGGTATGACTGATGAAAAACTGTTTGAATATTTTGAAGTCAAGCAACCGTTAGTACCAATAATATATGGTCTACCGAAAGTGCATAAAAATGCAGTACATCCACCAATGTGCCCAATAGTATCTGGGAAAGGCTGGGTAACGGAGCCACTTTCCATTTTTGTTGAAAAAAAATTACATTCTCTGTTGGACAACTGTGATACAGTTCTTAAAGACACTAGAAGTTTCTTAGAGAAGTTGTTTGTGGCTACCTCTAATTTAGATAATGATTATTTGGTATCGATGGACATAGAGTCACTTTTTACTGTGATTCCCAATGCTTGAGGCATAGAAAATATCAGAAATTATATGAACACTAATCATTGTTTTACCACTGACAAGACCACTTTATTATGTACTCTGTTAGAACTTGTACTGGAGAACAATGTTTTGTTATCTGAAGAGCAATTCTATGCACAGAAGGTTGGCGTAGCAATGGGCACAGCGTGTGCAAACAGCTATGCCAATCTTGTTTTGGTACAATGGGAGAGACATACTGTTACAAGTTGAAGGATTTTCTAAGCATATCTTATGGTACAGATGATTTGTGGATGACATCTTTCTTTTATGGAATGGATCAGCTGAGAGATTAGTGCAATTTATAGAATACTTGCATCAATCTACTGCTTTCTTAGGATTTACATATAAGTATTCCTGGGATGAAATTGAATTCCTTGACATTAAGGTCAAGAAGATAGAGTTGGCTCAAATAGTGACCAGTATTTATAGGAAACCTACTTGAAGGAACAACTTATTATACAAGAGTAGTATGCACCCCAGGCATATTTCTCGAAATATGATCAAAGGGCAAGTATGCAGAGTTATGAGACTTTATGATGATGAACAATTAAATTTAGCACTTGAATCTCTGAAAACAGAATTCCTAGACAGAGGCTATCAAGAGAAAGATACAAATAAATGCATCACAGATGCACTGAAAGAGAGAGGGGGTAAATGTAGACCGTACTATGCAGAAACATTAAGTAGTGAAGAGGACAGGATACAGAAAGGGACAGAGATTGTCATGTTCCCATGAACATACTCTTCTGATATTTACAGGGTCTGTAATATCATGAAAATAAATTGGGACATTTTAGACACTGTAGATGAATTAAGAATGGTCATAGATATAGTACCACACTTCTCCTTCAAGAATAATAAATAATTAAAAAGGCATTTACGTTACAATGCTTCTATACCTAATAAGATATTGGCATCTGATAGGAATGCTACTTTTAAATGTAGAAACTGTGCAGCATGTAAATATATTCATATGGGATCTAATTGAAATTTAAGATACAAACAGATTTTTATGCTGATTGCAAGACCCATAACATTATTTACTTTAGTTATTGTATTACTTGCCATGCCTTCTATATAGGTATGAGTAATAGACAACTGAAAGACAGACTTTTAGAGCATCAGAGAGATGTTAGGAATAGAAAAAAATAGTAATGCTCTTGCCAAACATACAATAAGATATGGTGGAGACCACAATTTCAGGTTTCTAGTACTTAAGATAATCTCTGAAAATTTAAGAGGGGGGATATAAGGAATCGGACAGAATGCGCTGAACAAAAATGGATTCTGTCTTTAAATGCTGTCAAAGCACCAGGTTTAAATGAGGTTGTTTCCTTAAAACCAGTTTTGAAACCAAGACCTTTAAAACATTGATTTTAGCAGTGTTTTTATATATACTTTGATATATTTATGTATGCATTTCTTTTATATATATATATATATATATATATATATATATATATATATATATATATATATATTTGCTTTGTTGTATTAATAATAACGCATATATTTAGAATGTCACAGTAATAGTTTTTTTTGTGACTGTCCCTTTAAGGAATCGTCAGTTGATTGATGTTAATGGTTTTAATTGTTTTGTCTTAGTTGCTACTTAAGTGGATTGTGTGATTTATGAAGCGAGTCTGATGAAGCGGTCAAATATACCGTGAAAGCGCTTACTTTTACTTTTATGAATTAAAGTTTTTTTATCTAAGTTCTGCCTGCAGCTGTGTCTGTTTCGGTACTTGTGGTTTTCTAGTAGTCTTACAAGCTTTCTTCCCAAACCTGTGCAATGGTCTACTTTCCTTGTCATAGGGATGGGTATTTGAAACAGGAACTTACTTTTACCTTTTCTTTGGATCCATGGACACAACAAGAGGATCAGACACGATTCCTGTACAGGTAATTATGGGAGCCTTGCAACCTCTAAAACCTCTCTGGCTTCATTGGGGTTGGGGGCTAAAAGTCTGGTTCCTGAGAGGGTACTACAAAAGGGTGTCCCGCAAAGCTCCTAAAAAAAAGGACTAATAGCAACTGGCTTTAGTATAAAGAGGTCCTAAAGGTCAAATATCTTTTAGTGACTCTGTAGCTTCTCCACCTTCCCTCTTGAAGAAATCCTTCATTCTTGTAAGTGTTTCAACAAAGGAGATCCCCTTCAGATGAGGAATCAGATCAGTTAGTGCCCTCAGTGTCACAGTTACAATCTTAGGTGAAGACATAAGGGAAGAGTAATCCAGTTCTTAACTCTACTTTCCTGTGATCTGTCTTCCTTTTAGCAGAGGGAACACCTGAGACTCACAGTTCAGTGCCTGATTACAGTCTGTACTGTTTTAATTATGCTTGGCCCAGAGTGAAACACTGTTTAGGTGCAACCTGGGAGGGAGTAGTAGAAGTGGAAGATCCACAAGGTGCCTGCTTGGAAGGCATCTGCCATGAGGTGGTGGAGATACATTTGTGTTTTGGGTCTTTTACTGGTAAGATCTGCTGTGGAAGCCTTAGGCTCTCGAAGGGAAGGCTAGATTTCTAATCCATAACTTCTGACCTCCTCCATAACAGAAATGGTGAAAAGTCTGCATTTTCTATTAGCTATGACTATGCTAGCCTCCTCAGAATGCATTGGCATTCAGGCAACTGAAAGCAGCCCCTGCACTGGATAAGCCCAGACAGACATGTGCAGCTCCATAGCCATGACAGCCATGAAAGTGGCTTCTTCAGAGGGTTAGGAATGAGTAGGCATCCAGTCGGGGACAGCAAAAGTGCCTCACCTGAGCCATCAAACTTGGACAAACCATGACCAGTGACCATGAGCAATGTGTCTTAAGTGTCCCTTTCTGCCTTCTCTTAGCCTTTTCTCTTTGAAGAGGAAGTCAGAAAAGGAAGGTAATCTACACATCTCCATTTTGGACTGGGCTAAGGTCTTCAGCCTCTTCCATAGCTTAAGCAAAACACACAACGCCTATAGTAGTCCTTCTATGGAATTTGTCTACTACAACGTCTACACCTTTTTAGATATAGATTCTGAAGCATAACAACACTAAGCAGGTGTACCAACTACAACATCTGGAAAGAAAAGCTGGTTCCTCAAAGGGGCACATGTCTGTTCTTGAACTCCTGAAAGTGATGATAACATGGAGAACAACACAAACTAAAAACAATGTAGAATGAACAATGGGTATCTGCATTTGTGAATTGTGGCAAGAAAGTTCTAAAATAGCATAGGTCAATGTCCTTCTTATACTGGCATGCTCATGTGGACCAGAAGTTGGACATACACCATACTGGGGGATGGGGATCCCAAGTTCTGGAAACTGTGATGGACAAATGGAGGACACCTAGTGGCCAGGCTCAAGTAGAAAGGACTGTTGCAACAGTGACCTATACAAGGTGTGCTAGGCATTTTCATGGACCCCACTTGAGTAGATAAGACCATAAATACAGTGTCAGCTACTGGGTTCTTATACAGGAGACAGACTGATCAGTATACACATCCTAACAAGGTGAGATAGCTGGGGGGGGGGGGGGGGGTTAATGGCAAAAGTGTACTAATCCTCAATGACTCTACATAATATTTTCTGAGAGGAAAGTTTTCCTGTTGTCCATCTACATTCTGCAGCACAGGTGGGCAGCTAGAGTTTTCACTGTCACAGTCAGTGCTAGGTCATCAGAAAATGTTATCTGGCCAGTGTGTGCAAGGGACTTGTTAATCTCATTAGACCTTGAGGAAGGAGGAATTTTCATCTTCATTGAATGTGCACTTCCCTAAAGTGGAAAGATAAGGAGATGTTTCAGAAGGTTGAAAAGCTTGTTAGAGCAAAGCAAAATATTTGTTTTCCTTCTTTCTTTTTTAAACAAAATGATATCAATGAACACACATCAGATGTCCAGAGAACTGGCATCAGATTCCCTCATGCTGCAAAAAGTACAGTTTTGTACCTACCATAAATGTAGATGTCCGAGTGCTAATACAGCTGCAGTCATAACAGATGGGTTCTCCTGCCATCAGGCGAGTCCTCGGTCGGCCGAATTCCAAAATCTAGGTCCGGCGTCAGTTGTCTTCACTTCTTCCCTGACGTCAGTGCGCCAGGGGTATAAAAGAACCAGCCGACGCCATTTTCTTCAGTTTTTCTTGCCACAGATGTCAGGTGCCCCCAGAAGGAAAGCAATACATAAATTTGTGTGATAAAGCAATGCAATATAATCAAAATACAGTAGTGCAAGTAAATACATCAAGAATGAATACCCCAATCAGGTTGCATGAGGAGGTGTTAGCCAATAGGCCTGTCCCAGGAGGGGAAGGAGGGAGGGAAACCTGGACTGCAGCTGTATTAGCACTCGAACATCTACATTTATGGTAGGTACAAAACTGTACTATGTTCATCGTGCATACAGCTGCAGTCATAACAGATGGGTAGAATCCCAAAGCTAAGAAAGGGGTGGTAGGCACTAGGTGGAACTAGGAGGAGCCAGAAAGCCCTGCAAGACTGCAGTGGCAAAGCCCGCTCTAGATTTGGAGTATAATGGAAGGTGGTAGTGCTTGGAGAAGGTATGCACAGAACTCCAAGAGGCTGCTTCCAAAATATCTTTGGTAGGAACTCCTCTGAGAAAAGCTGCAGAGGTAGCTGTGGCCCTTGTGGAGTGAGATCTGATGCCTGTAGGTACAGTTTTGCCATGAAAAGAATAGCAAAAGTGTATGCAGTGGGCTATCCATTTTGAGATAGTCTGTTTGGAAATTGGCTTTCCTTGAGCTCCTATAGCATAGGACACAAAGAGCTGTTCTGATTTTCTGAAAGGCTTTGTTCTGTCCAAATAATAACGCAGTTGTCTGTGGATGTCCAAGGAATGTAGTAATCTCTCCCCTTTGTTTTGAGGATTAGGATAAAAGGAAGGTAAGTGTATAGCCTGATTCAAAGCTACCCTGGATACCACTTTTGGCATAAAGGACGGGTTGGTTCATAAGGAAACTCTGTCCTGATGGAAGATGATGAAAGGCTGCACAGCCATGAGAGCTTGTAGTTCCGATACCCTACGAGCTGAGGTAATAGCCAGAAGGAAAGCTGTTTTCCAGGACAAATATTGCAAATCTGATGAGGCAGCTGGCTCAAAAGGAGGCAAGGTCAGCTTTTCTAGAATGAAATTGAGATCCCAAGCAGGTATTGGTTGTTTCCTTGGGGGTTTTAGATTCTTAGCCCCTCTGAGAAACTGTCTTAAGAGGGGGTGAGAGAATAAGGGTGGATCAGTGATGTATTCTGCAGAAATGGCTGAGGCATGGATTTTGATGGAGGAGAAAGAAAGTCCACTGCTTAGCAGCTCAGCTAGATACTGTAATATTTGAGGTAAATTCAGTTTTCCAGGATCCTGGCCCTTTTTCTCATTCCAGACACAAAACCGTTTCCATTTTGCGTAGTAAGATTTTCTAGTAGACGGCCTTCTGGCCTCCAAAATGACATCCTGCACCTCCTTGGAGAGTAGGGTCTGTTGTGATGCTAAGGAATTTTGCATGCGGCTAGATTGAGTGTTTTTAGCTGACTGTGAAGAGTTTTGAAGCTGTGCTGAGTCAGAAGAAGAGGCATTAGAGGCAGGGTCCATGGTGGGGAATGCGTCAGGCTCCTCAGAAGTGGGTACCAGTGTTGTCTTGGCCAGTCTGGAGCAATGAGAATCATCTTTGGTCTGTCTTTGGTGGGAAGGCATAAACTGTCATTGATGTCCAACTGAAAGAGAGAGCGTCCACTCTCCAGGCCTTTGGATGAAAAATCCTTGAGCAGAATTTTGTCAATTGGTGATTTTTGTGGGAGGCAAAGAGATCTATGTCTGGCCTTCCCCATGCTTGAATTATCTCTGTAAAAACTTGAGGATGCAACTTCCATTCGTGTGGATCTGTCATATTTCTGCTTAGGTTGTCTGCCAGTGTGTTTTCCTTGCCTGGCAAGTACTGTGCTTGTAGTTTGATTTGTAAGTCCAGGGCCATGTTCCAAAGTGACATGGCCAGTCTGCATAGGGGGTATGAATGGGTTCCTCCCTGTTTGTTTATGTACCACATTACTGTGGTGTTGTCCGTCCTTATCAATAGTTGACCTGGTTGCAGGAGGTCTTTGAAAGCTATAATAGCATTTATTACTGCTAGCATTTCCTTTTGATTGATGTGTAGGTGCTTTTGTTTTTGGGACCATTTGCCCTGAATGCACCGATCTGTCATGTGCGCCCCCCAGGCGTAGTCCGAGGTGTCTGTTGTGATGACTTGATTTGCTTGAGGCTTGCTGAATGGGAGACCTGTTTTTGTTTGGCATGCTTGAGCCCACCACAGAAATTCCTTTTGAAGACATGGAATTAGTGGTATTATTGTTTCCAAACTGTGGCTGTGTTGAGACCATAGGTTTTTCAGGTACCATTGAAGTTTCCTCATATGCAGCTTTGCACATGGGATTAGTAAGATGATGCCATGAATCCCAGAGCCTGCAGGATTTTCCTTGCAGTCAGCCTGGTGCAATTTGCTAGTTTTCTGAAGTATTGAGTTAGTTGCCCCTGCTTCTCTGGTGTGAGGTAGGCCATCTGGGTGTTTGTGTCCAAGTTGGCACCCAGGAAAATTATTTTCCGAGAGGGTATTAGCCTTGATTTCTTTTTGTTGACTGTGTACCCCAGAGAATTCAACAACATTATTACATAAGCCAGATGTTTCAGAAGAATGTGCTTGCTGTCCGCTTGGATCAGGCAGTCGTCCAAATAGGGGTATATTTGTATCCCTTGAAGTCTGCAGTAGGCAATTACTGATGCCAGGCATTTTGTGAATACTCTGGGCACAGTAGATAAGCCAAAGGACAATGCAGAGAATTGATAATGGGTTGAACCTGCAAGAAATCTGAGGTATCTTCTGCAATTTTGTCTGATTGGGACATGAAGGTATGCCTCCTTGAGGTCCAATGTTACCAGCCAAGACTCTTTGCCGAGCATGGGAAGAAGCTGCTGTAGAGTGAGCATCTTGAATTTTGGTACGAGTAG
This sequence comes from Protopterus annectens, assembly GCF_019279795.1. Lineage (NCBI taxonomy): Eukaryota > Metazoa > Chordata > Ceratodontiformes > Protopteridae > Protopterus > Protopterus annectens. The sequence continues at coordinate 1,359,838,703 of NC_056744.1, read as the reverse complement.
AAATGTGTTTAGGATGGATAGGTCCAAAATAGGTCTCCAATCTTTTCCCTTCCTTGGTACCAGGAATAGTCTGGAATCAAAACCTTGACCTTGTTCGTGCGTAGGTACCTCTTGAATAGCTTTCATGTCTATGAGATCTGAAATTTGTCTTTGTGCCTCTGCCCTTTGATTGTGTGGCAGGTTTGGCATGCCTCTCATTTTTGGAAGGGTGTGAAAATGGAATCTGTAGCCTCTGTTTATAATGTCCAGGATCCATTTGTCTTTTGTGACAATATGCCAATTTTTTGAAAATAATGCCAGTTTTCCGCCTAATGGTGCTGCCATTTGAGTCTTGCTTGGCATGCAAAGGGGAAAGTCATTGGGCTTGCTTTCTGAATGGTTGCGAGTTATCCTCACCACCTCTTTGTGTAGGAGCTTGCCATTGTCTGCCTCTAAACGATCCTTGGGATTGCCCTCTGCCCCTTGGGCGCCTGTATCTACCTCTTTGGGGTCTGTCCATGGCTGGAAAGGACCAATTTTTGGAAGGCCAATTTCTACTGAAACGTGGGAGTTGTACCTGTAGAAAATCTTTCACTGTTTGCATTGATTTAGCCTTTTCCTCCATTTTCCTTAATACCTCCTCAGCATTAGCACCAAATAATACATCCTTTTGTAGAGGGGCATCTAGTAATTTAGCTTTGACATGATCTGGTAAGGTTTGTTCCTTGAACCAGGCATGTCTACGTATGACTGATCCTGTAACAGCAGCTCTACATGAGGCCTCTAGAGCATCAAAACCACATTGTAAGGTATGTTTACCCACTTGTTCTGCACTATGCATCAAATCCTGCAACTCCTTCAAGTCTGGTTGTTCAGGTTGTGACATTTTACTTCTCAATTGTGATAACATAACTGTTGGTACTTTAGCATATGGAACTGACAGTTTAATGCCCTCATGGTTAAGGTGGCCGAGGTATATACCTTTTTTCCCCACCTTTCTAAGGATCTGGAATCTCTCTCGGAAGGTAATGGATTTTTAGCAGTGGAGGCCTTAATTCCCTTGGGGCCCTGTGAGATAGTTTCTGGGTCAGCAGCATGGCTTTTGTATAGAAATTGGTGTGAGTCAGGAACCCTGTAGTACCTGTCAGGCTTGACTGGAGCTGGAGGTAGAGAATCCGGGTTAAGGCAGGCCTCAGAGTACACATCATCTAGTATGTCCAAGACAGGAGGTACAGCTAGAGGCCTGTGCTGAGGTATCCTCTGGGGGGGATACAGAGGGAATGGACTCCTCTGCATCAGAGTCTTCAAAAGGGGAGTAAGAATGTTCCTGTTCATCAGAGTGCTCTGATATAATGGAGCCCTGATCAGAGGAGGGGGATTCTTCCTCCACTCTGAGCCTTTTGTCCAGGGGGGGTTGAGAACCCCTGATAAGAGTAATTAGATCCTCAGCCATCTTAAGCATCTGTTTTTTAGGCATGGGGCCTAGAGATGGGCCCTGTGTAGCTTGTCTCTTAGAATGCATGGCTGTTTTAGACTTAGTGAAAGCCTTGATGGAAAAAGGAGAGGAAGGTCTGAAGACACCTTGAGAGGAGGCAGACCTGTCCACATTTTGAGATTCACCGCCAAGAGTGGCTTCAGTATCTGTAGTCGGGGTGTGGGCAGAGGAGCCTGCGACCTCGGGCACAGGAGACACCGCCAATGTAGTGTCGTCGGTAGTCAGGGGCTGCGTAGGCGCCTCACTGAGAACCGGACCACGTGTAGTCGGCTTTGGTATGGTGTCGATAGAGGCCGCGGACCTCGTGTGTCGGTCTTTATCTTTGCGTTTTTTAGACAAAACTTTAGTCTGAGTATCCGACGACATAATATAGTTAAATTTTTTGCCAAAATAATGCTGGGCGAACTCCGCCTAATGCTTAATTTTGTTGAATGTAGCACAAAAGCGACAGACCGAGACGTTGTGGTCTGGGCCTAAACAAGGAATACAGAGGGAATGGAAATCCTTATGTGGTATTTGCTTCCCACATGAAATACAATTATTAACTTTGTCTGACATCGGTCTGAGGCAAGAAAAGTTTCCCCAACGGGGTACTTAGCTTTCAAGAAGACTTTGGTTGCAAAATTTTCGTAATTTCAGGAGCTGGCCGACCGGCACTTGCGAAGTGCTTCTGCTTCGGGCACCGCGCGGCAAGAAAGACTGAAGAAAATGGCGTCGGCTGGTTCTTTTATACCCCTGGCGCACTGACGTCAGGGAAGAAGCGACGACAACTGACGCCGGACCTAGACTTTGGAATTCGGCTGATCGAGGACTCGCCTGACGGCAGGAAAACCCATCTGTTATGACTGCAGCTGTATGCACGATGAACATCTGGGAGTTCACGGACTAGACATTCACTGTTAATACATAAATGTTAAACTGGAAATAGGCATGCACTTTACAAACATCTCTGCACCAGTATCAAGATCCCTGTAAATCCTGAGCACAAAAGAAAAAGATCACACATCACAACAACAAACAAAATGAGTGATGTATCTGAAGCACTAAATAGAAGTGATACAGAAATAGAGAATCAAGCTTATGGAACATCGGGCAGTGAATACCCATGACTGCAGATCTGTTTTTTTTTGTTTTTTTTTTTAAATTTGGAAAATTCCAGCATGAAAGCCTATTCTGACACACAGCTATTTGTTCCTTAAGTAAAATTACACTTGGAACCTTCTTTCAATGCGAGGAGATACTACTGAACATGAGCTGACTTCATTCAGTGGACGGAGTGACCTCACTCCAGCAGTTACAAAAGGATCTGTGTCACCTGATGTAACAAGCCATGTTTTTAATGGTCATGGATACCTGCCCTGCTACAGTAAGAAAGGAATATTAATACATTCACTTTTTAAAACTTTAGGAAAACATTAAGTGAACAAATGCTTGCTTTTATTTAAAACATTTCTAAATAGAAAATGGGAAACATAAATAAATAAAATAAAAAAAAAATAAAAATGAAGACAGACGTTAAAATCATCTTAAAGAATCTGATGCCTACAAGAGTATTTGCTGGAAAGTTTCTCCTGTGACTTCAACAGAAGCAATACTAAATCATAAATAATAAATCTATTTATAATAACACTGCTGAGGAGTATGGTCTGGGCACTGGCAGAGTGTTCACATTAGAAGGGAAAACAGTAGAAACAGCACACAGTTGAATTTCTTTAGTGAAGAGCTCCCTGTAATAGTCATGGCATTTGAACAAAACCATAGACCCCAAAGGGCATTCAACTGTAGAAAAAAATCAGGTCAAGAGACTTGACATCTGCCTCTGGCAAACTTTTTTTTTCATATTATGAATCTTACAGCAATGGTATTACAATGACCATCTGCACTTTGAGGAAAGCATCCCATGTACTGCTTATCTAACTGGGAAGTTAATTACAGAAAACATGCCCACTATACTCAAAATACCTCTGATACTCCTCCCGAAGCAGTCCAAACATCTGCCTGTTGCCTAAACTGGCACTGTTCTAGCTGCTCATTTAACCCATGAGGCTAATCATTCATTCACATGTGGTGCTTCCTGGGCAGGACACATGCTTAATGATGGCCCCCTTCTTAAGCAATGCAGGACTTTGCACTTCACAGACGCTCAACTTAGATTAAGCACGATGCTTTTACAAATATTACAACAAAGCTAAACTTGTGATCTGTATAACACATTCATTGCCTTTTAAATGCCACTAGCAGATTTACCAACATTCCTGATTTTAAGTACTTGTTTGAGGATGCAAAGTAATTCCACCAACAAATTACAATGAAGTAGTAAAGAAAGAAAAAATAAAAACGTCTACACACAATGTTAGCTTTAATAATTTAAAAAATATTTCTGCAAGGAACAAACCCTACCTACATTTATGCATCCCTAAATATATGAACTCTGAGCTAAGCCACCTTTCTTACCATCACAGTTTTGTGATCTTGCTGTAAAAGCAGGCTTTTCTTCAATTAAAAAGGGATTCAATTATATTTAATCAATTAATTTCAATTACAATAAAAACTGCTGCAATCAAAATGATGCACTCTCTTGTTTGACTGGTTGAGAACAATTCATTACTCTGTACCAGGTTTTTGTTTACACACTACAGTGAAATACCTGTACTCTCAATTTAAGAAAACACATACATGAAAATACCTGTCCCATCCTCAAAACAACGTACCTGCAGTACAAACAATACATTTCAATACTTTCAATTATTCTGTACAGCCAGGCACAGAAAAACAGGTTACACAACACTAGAGCAGAACCACAGTAAAAATCTGTAATGAATCTCAACTTAACAGCAGCAAAAACTACAATGAAACTGCAGTTAATCTTTGGTCCTTACCCTTTCGTGGCTGGTTATGGATACTAATAGCTTGAGTCTGATAGTTTCCATCATCATTTTGAACACAAACAAGGTGGGAGTCAGCTTTCTCATTAAAGCATGCTCCAACTGCCAGCACATGCTCATTCGATTTATTCATAGCTTTCATCATCTGTGTGAGAAAAGAAAAGGGGCATTACTGTGTTTGTAATTCAAGGTTACATATTTTTTTAATACAGGTGCTAGGAAAGTACAATTGTTTACACTTACCATAAATGTAGATGTTCGAGTGTATTCACTGTTGCAGTCATCACATTTGGGTTATCTGCTTGCAGTAGCCCTCAGTCGGCCTGATTATCAAAGTCTTGGGTCCTGCGTCAATTGCTGTCTCATCTTCCATGACGTCAGGTAGTCAGGGGTATAAAGCATGCAGCTGACGCCATTACATCAGTTTTTCTTGCCCCAGATGTCAGGTGCCCCCCTAATGGGAAGCAATTAAATATATATATACACGGTTATACCTCCAATAAAAAAGCAAATAGACCAAAAAGCTTTTAAGCATAGTAAAGGAGAATAGAGGTATAGCCAAAAGAAGTCAGAGGGCTGGAGGGAGGGTAACCAGGACTGCAACAGTGAATACACGCGAACATCTACATTTATGGTAAGTGTACACAACTGTACTATGTTCTTCATGTTTCACTGTTGCAGTCAACACATTTGGTTAGATTTCCAAAGCTAAGGATGGGAGGTGGAATTTAGATAGCATTAGGACCAGCTATAAGGCCCTGCAAGACTGCAATGGCAAAGCCAGCTCTGGGTTTAGAAAAAACTGGCAGATGGTAATGCTTGGTGAAAGTAGGATGTCCCTGGTAGGGACACCTCTGAGAAAGGCTGTAGAGGCAGATGCAGCCCTGGTTGAATGTGGTCTCATCCCCTGTGGGATAGGTTTTCTATGGTGCTTATAGCAGAAATGAAAGAAATGGCCTATCCATTTAGAAATGGTTTGCTTTGAAATAGCATTCCCCTCTGCCCCTGCAGCAAATGCCACCAGCAGTTGTTCAGATTTCCTTTGAGGTTTAGTCCTGTCAAAGTAAAATCTAAGTTGTCTGTGCACATCTAACGAGTGCTGTATCCATTCCCCTTTGTTCTGTGGATTAGAAAAGAAGGTTGGCAAATGAATGGACTGATTAAGAGCCACATTGGATACTACCTTGGGCATGAAGGAGGGATTGGTCCTGAGGGACATCCTGTCCGCATGAAAGATGATGAAAGGCTCTACTGCCATAAGGGCCTGTAATTCAGATACCCTTCTTGCTGAAGTGATTGCTAAAAGGAAGGCTGTTTTCCAAGAAAGAAATTTTAACTCTGCACAAGCAGCTGGCTCAAAAGGAGGAAGAGTGAGTTTTTTCAATACAAAGTTAAGGTCCCGGGCTAGAATTGGGGCTCTCCTGGGTGGTCTTAAGTTTTTGGCCTCTCTGAGGAACTGCTTGAGCAGTGGATGAGAGAAGATGGGTGGTTCTGTGTTGTAATGAGCAGAAATGGCTGAGGCATGAATTTTGATGAAGGAAAAAGAAAGGCCCTTGTGAAGCATCTCAGTTAAGTATTGAAGAATCTGAGGTAAATTGGGTGCTGCTGTGCCCATCCCTTGAGTTTGGTTCCAGGCACATAATCTTTTCCATTTTTCAGCATAAGATTTTCTAGTAGTAGGCCTCCTTGCCTCCAAAATGAAATCCAACACTTGTTTACTGAGAGATGGTAATGGAGAGATTAGGTAATTAGCCAGGCTGCCAGGTTCAGGGTTTGAAGCTGAGGGTACAGAATTTGGCTCTCCTGCTGTGACAGCAGGGTAGGGGTCTGAGGCAGGTGCCATGGAGCCAGCAGTGACACACTGCGCAAGAGGGAGTACCAGTGTTGGTGTGGCCAGTCTGGTGCAATCAGTATCATCCTTGGTTTGTCCTGTTTGATCTTTAGTAATACTTTGGAGAGGAGAGGCAGAAGAGGAAATGCATAAACTGATAGATTTTTTCCAGCTGAAGGACAGAGCATCCACTTTCCAAGTTTTTTCTGGGGAGTCCTTGTGCAGAATTTGTCCAATTGGTAGTTCTGGGGGGAGGCAAACAGATCTATATCTGGGCTCCCCCATTTGCTTATCAACATGTTGAAAGTCTTTGGTTCCAGTTTCCACTTGTGTGGGTCCATGAGATTTCTGCTTAGTTCGACTGCCAGTGTATTTAGTTTTCCTGGCAGGAATTGAGCCTGTAGATGCACTTGGTAGCTCAAGGCTGTGTTCCACAGAGCCATGGCTAGTCTGCAGAGGGGGTAAGAATGGGTACCCCCCCTGCTTATGTACCACATAACAGTGGTGTTGTCCGTCTTTACCATTAATTGTTCTGGGAGAATGTGGTCCTTGAAGGCTGTCAGAGCATTCTGTGCAGCTAACATTTCTTTTTGATTGATATGCAGGTGCATTTGACTTGGGTTCCATTTGCCCTGAATGCACTTCCCTGCCAGGTGAGCCCCCCATGCATAATCTGATACATCTGTTGTTAGGGTTTGGGCGGCAGGGGGTAGAATGAATGGTAGTCCCTTGTTTTGGTGGCAGGCCTCTGCCCACCAAAGAAACTCTAACTGTAGGCAGGGTATGATAGGAATCATTGCTTCTAGATCCTGAGAATGTTGACACCATAGGCTTTTTAGACACCATTGTAGTTTCCTCATATGTAATCTTGCATATGGAATTAGTAGAATGCAGGAGGCCATGAACCCCAAGGCTTGCAGTACTTGCCTTGCAGAAAGCAGGGTTTTTGTGGCCATTAGTTTGAAATAAGGTGTCAAATGAATTTGTTTCTCTGGTGTGAGGAAAGGCATCTGGGAAGTTGTGTTCAAGCTTGCGCCCAGGAATATAATTTGTTGCCAGGGTACAAGATGTGATTTCTTTTCATTTATGGTGCACCTCAGGCAAGTTAGCACCTTTTGTACAAATGCCAAATGATTCAAAAGTATATCCTGGCTTTCTGCCTGAATTAGACAATCATCCAGGTATGGGTATATTTGAATATTTCTTTGCCTGTAAAATGCAATGACTGGAGATAGACACTTTGTGAATACCCTGGGTGCAGTAGATAAGCCAAATGGCAGTGCAGAGAACTGATAGTGCATGTAGCCTACTTTGAAGCGTAGGTATCTTCTGCAAGATTCCCTGATTGGGAAGTGCAGGTAGGCTTCCTTTAAATCCAGTGTTGCCAACCAGGCATCCTTGCCTAGCATAGGAAGCAACTGGTGAAGAGTTAGCATCTTGAATTTTGGAATCGCCAAAAAGGAGTTTAGGATAAAAAGGTCCAGGATAGGATGCCATGAGTTGTCTTTTCTGGGTACCAGGAAAAGTCTTGAGTAAAAACCTTGTCCCTTTTCCTCTTCTGGTACAACTTGAATAGCCTTTATGCTTAAGAGAGAGAGTACTTGCTTTTGAGCCTCTGCCCACTGATTTGGGGGTAGATTTGGCCAACCGTTTGAGGTTGGTAATGTGTGGAAGTGAAATCTGTATCCTTGGGAAACTATATTTAAAACCCATTTGTCCTGGGTAATTAGTTCCCAGTTCTTTTGCCTGCAGAGCAATCTTTCTCCCTAAAGAAGCAGTCAACTGAGAAGTGCTTGGAAGTTTTAAAGTTAAGTCATTGAGACAGCTTACTATAGGGGGAGTCTTACTGCTCCCTGATTTGGAAGTGGGAGCCCCCGACTGCTTAGTCCTGTGCGTACCCTGGGACTGAAGCCTGGGTGTTCTGCTGGCTCTAGGTTTGGACTGAGAAGGCCTGGAAGAGGCAGGAAAGGACCAATTCTTAGAGGGCCAATGCCTACTAAATCTTGGAGGCTGTACTTGTAGGAAATCTTTAACAGTTTGCATAGATTTAGCTTTTTTCTTCCATCTTTTTAAGAACGTCTTCTGCTTTGTTGCCAAACAGGCGGTCCTGATTTAAGGGAGCATCCAGCAATTTAGCTTTAACATGATCTGGCAAAGATTGCTCCTTAAGCCAAGCATGCCTTCTAAGTACAGACCCAGTGACAGCAGCCCTGCAAGATGCCTCTAGTGAATCAAAACCACATTGAAAAGTATGTTTTCCAACCTGTTCAGCAGAATGCACTAAATCCTGTAAATTCTTATTTTCAGCACAGTCAGGAATCAACATCATTTTCTGTTTAAGCAATCCAATAATATGCTGCTGATACTTTAACATATGAAACTGGCAATTTAAGGCCCTAATGGCCAAGGTTGCAGAAGTGTATACCTTCTTACCCCATCTATTCAGTGCCATGGAGTCTCTATCAGAGGGGGTAGGATTTCTGGCAGTAGAAGCCTTAATGCCCTTGGGTCCCTGTGAAATGCTCTCGGGATCCGCAGTAGGATTTTTAAAAAGGAACTTGTGAGAGTCAGGAACCCTGTAATATCTTTCGGGGTTTCTGGGAGCAGGAGGTAAAGAGTCAGGGGCCAAGCTAGATTTCGAAAAGGCATTATCAACCATGTCTAGTACAGGAGGGATAGCTAAAGGCCTGTGTTGGGGCAGGAGTAAGAAATCCCTAAGTCTCTTGTTAGAATCAGAGTAATCCTGTCTTTCCCAGTGTAAATGCTCCCTAAGAGTATGCAAGGTTTCACCAAAAGAGAAATCCTCTGGGGGGGGGGGGGGCAGAGGGAATACAGTCCTGTGCATCAGAATACTCATAGGTAGATAAGGGTAAATCCTGGTCATCAGAGGAAACAGAAATTTCAGAATCCTGGTCAGAAGTATCATAAGCAAATTCAGTCCTAGATCTCTTAGAGGGGGAAGGTTGGCTTCCCCTGATTAAAGTAATAAGGTCTTCAGCCATTCTTATCATTTGTTTTTTAGGCATAGGGGCCTGACCATGCGGTCTGGGCGTCGGTTTTTTAGGCATGGTTCGAGTTTTAGGCCTTGAAGAAGAAGATGGCGTCGGTTTAATATGCAAGTCAGTAGGCCTGAATAAACCCTCAGAAGCTGGTGCCTGCACAGCGGCTCCAGACACATCCAAGGTAGAGATATCCGCAGGTTCTACAGTTGAAGCATCTCGCGGAATACCAGACTCCGAATGGGTCTCAGTAGAGGCCTGCGAATCTGAAGTAGCAGGTATCAGGGGCTGTGAAAGCACCTCAATGAGTACCGGGGAACTGGCGACTTGCTTAGGAGAAGCGTCATCGGCAGCTTTGGACCTAGGCTGTCTGTCTCTGTCTTTATCTTTGCGTTTTTTCGGAATGTCGGTAGTCGGGTGGCTTACCAAAGCCATATCTGGATAATTGAACAGAGTACCAAAATATTTAGAAGCATAAATATATTGACAATGAATAGTTCGTTGCTTAAATAAGGCACAAAACTGACAGCGAGGTACGTCGTGGTTAGGGCCTTGGCAAGGAATACAGTACAAATGGAAATCTTTATGAGGTATTTGCTTTCCACAAGAAATACAATTATTGACTTTTACTGACATCGGTTTAGAGCAAGAAAAAGTTTTCCCAATGGGGTACTTAGCTTTAGTTGAAGACTTCGGTTCTGAAACTCGAAAATGAAAATTTCAGGAGTCGGCCGACCGGCACATGCAAACTGCTTCTGCTTCGGGCACCGCACGGCAAGAAAGACTGATGTAATGGCATCAGCTGCATGCTTTATACCCCTGACTACCTGACATCATGGAAGATGGGACAGCAACCGACTTAGGACCCAAGACTTTGATAATCAGGCCGACTGAGGGCTACTGCAAGCAGATAACCCAAATGTGATGACTGCAACAGTGAAACACGAAGAACAACTAACTGCAACTTGTTACAATTCTTAAAAAGAAAAAAAAAAACTAAGAAAGCTATGTAGCATAAGGTGGACTTGTGTTATGTAAATATCCTCAGGAGTGTGGGACAGGGAACAAATACATGCATAAATGCCTACACACAGACAAACAACATAAATACTTACATAAATAACTACACACACATACAACATACATAAGAGTTACAGTCATTTCTTCAAAGAAGGCATTATCAGACTGTTTCATAAATTACTATTTTGATGCAATTCTTGTGCATGTTAAGTGTAAGATTGCTTGGTGCATTACTATCAAAGAGATTCAGAAACATGCCACCCTTGACTACACAACAGCAATCATGAAGATGCCGAGAGGCACAATGCAGCTCGATGATAATTATAATTTAAAGAGTAGGAATTGCTTTCAGCCCAAGCAGTAACCTATTAAGGAATCCACTTGCAGAAATGTCAGTGTCAATGGACAGAAAGCTTTTTATGCCATAACACCTATGGATTTCTTTAACACAAGTAGCACACATGTAATGAGTATGCTCATGCAGAACAGCAACACAGCAAAGCCACAGAAATGGCAGGGAGCCACAATAAGTGTTTCCCAGCAATGTTTCTATGAAATTTTATGTATCCAGCCTTTACATTGTAACAAGATAAGAAAGGCAGGAACTAAGCAATACAATATTGCAATCTTGAGCAGCTGGAGGATCTAGGAATGTACTGTTCACCTTATGTGTGTATTAAAACATAATAATTCTCCATTTTATACAAGAGGAGTCTAGTCTAATGTTCATGTTTAAGGCTACAGACAATGCATTTTTAAAGACTAGAAAAATAACAGAAAAGATGAAAGCAGGAAAAACAAGTGCTAAGTGAAATAAATAACTAATAACTGTGTAAACTAGGATGAGATAGTTATTAGCTACTTATTTTTATCAGCACTTGTTTTTTTTTAGTTGAAAACAAGGTGCAAATAAGATGCAAGAAATTAGTCATGACAGGTCTAATCAGTGTGTTCTGAATAAACATCACATGATTCTTCTCTTTCATTTTCAAAGATGTTAGCTGTATTTTTTAAAGCCTAAAGGTGTAAGCAATTACTCAGTGAGGGTTTGAATAGTATGTTTCATGTGATAGGTACAATGAACTTTATAACTGTCATTTAATGGGGAAATAAGTAGTTTAGTGAAAAAGTCTGAAACTTTGGAAAGTGAATAGATTTGCAAGTAGTTGCCTCCACAGCAGCTTTAGTTCTTCAGTGGAATAAATGTAACAGTGCACACTCAGGTTATTTATGGGCAGCCAGTGCACTTTAAGACTAAAAGCTAAATGACATCATGCAAATTGTTTTCCACACTAGGAAGGGGATTAAGATTGGACCAAAACAGACAGCATCTTTGCAAATGGTAATACAGACTCTAACGCATGCTTTCAGTATGATTAAACCTACTTTTAGGATAGGAAATACCTGTGGATGCAGTTGTCTTTTTGGGACAACCATCCTCATCGGGGGTGGTAACTCCCATTTTTGGAAAGTATAATTTTGTGCATTTGTCGGAAGTTAATAGGGGTAGAGAGGTTTTAAAATGCTTTTAGCTTTTTATTTATTCAGAGCTTTTACTGAAGCAAAACATCTGGGAAAATCTGACTTGAATTCAAACAGAGATGAGAAACAGAATCTGCAACAAAAAAAAAAAAAAAAAAAAAAAAAAAGCCTGCAAAACATTAATGTGTTTATGTAATTTGCAAGCTGGAAACATATTATCATAAAATATGAAGGTGATCAATTTTTATCACAATGGCTACTTTGTGAATATTAACATAAAATGTAAACTGCCTTTTAGGTGCTGGCAAAAACTAGAGAGAACTGAATTATATTAATACGTATAATATGCAAATAGCGAAGTTACAGGTGACACATTTGGATAGGTTCATAGTTAAGTACTAGGCTTGCTGCCCTTTTAGGCATTTTAAGCCTTGCCAGTCTCTCTTTTGGTGCTTAAATTAATCTGTCCCATTAAGTGTTACACTGGTCTTACCCATCCCATGGTTAATAATTATACATTACCCCTAATAAGAATAACTGAGATCATACCACAGATAATTTGTGGGACCCATGCATGGGATAAAGCATCTAGGAGCTTCCTCAGTCCATTAGTAGCACAGGAGTCAGTCCTGTGATACATTTTCTGTTTCCCAGCCACAGATCCAAGTTACTCCATAATACAGATTGGGATGATCTTTGTACTGCATGGGTAGGGAGTATATTCCACAGCAGTGGTACCATCTGTGAAATAAACCTGTCCCTCTAAACCATTCTGCTGATGTTGCAAGATAGGTTTAGATCTCTACAGCAAATATTTTTGATGTCATCTGACTAGCTGACGTACAGTAAATCCATCAGTACTGGGTTGGAGGATACCTAGAATGACACACACAAATCACTTTTTAGCAGTCTGCTGGATACAGAGTAAAGTGACAGCGCTTTCAGTTGATCCATGTAGAACATATTGATCTGAAGTAGAGAGTTCATTTGTCAGCAACCTGTGGGTCTTGGATCCGATATCGGATCCGAGCCGGCAACTTGTTTCAAGCTAATGGATACGAGCTCCTAGCTTCTCCCCTCACCCATAATCCCCTGCTAACCCTCCATGACCTCGGATCTAGTTTGCCGCGCTTGTGGATAGCTGGATTCTCTTGAGCTCAACAGTAAATTGTCAGTTAAGTGGGTTTTTTCTGTCAAACTTTTTTGTTTAAAAATATAAAGTGTGTAAGTGTTAGGTACCCTTTAGTATAAAAATATATTTCTTTTAATTAGTTTTTTCCCTCCCTTCGCTGGTCGTTAGTGTGTGTGTGTTTTTTTGGGGGGACCTGTGTGTTTGTGTAGCATACCTTTTCCTTTAAGTATGGCTGAGGCCCCAAAAGCCATCTTTTCTAAATGTACCGAGTGTGGCCATAAGCTCTCCCCGGCTGATGGCCACACTCAGCTCGTGCCTTGGGGTTGAACACCTCTCCTCAGGCTGTACCATTTGTGCAGCGTTCAACCCCAGGGCACTGAAAGAGCGGAGGTCGAAGCTGGTCTTGGCGGGACTTTTACCCCCGGACTCGGCTCCGGCCTCCACTGCTCCCGTGGCTCCACCACAGCCTGTGGTTGCTACCATTCCTGCCCCCCTTCCTCTGTCCGGGACTCAAACTCCCGCTAAAGTGTCGGAGGATAGGGAGGCTAGGAGGGAGAAACGGAGGGAGAAGCACCACAAGCGGCGGGCCGAGACCTCCGTTTCGGCCCCGCCAGCTAAGCGGGCTTCTCCCTCCACTGCTTCTAGGTCTACTCCTCCTCAGCTCCGATCCCCTTGTTTCTCCCCGGGGCCCGAGGAGGAGGAGGCCCGATCTCCATCGAGGTTATCGAGGCGGCATTCCAGGCCTGCCTCGGTGACCTCTTCGAGATCTACATTTAGTATGTCCGATGCAGACTTGGACCGGATGATGCGAAGGTTCATCCAGACTCAGCTGCAGATGGGAGTGCTCTTGCCTCCCCCCCCCCTTCAGGGGGGAGCTCGACACCCTTTTTCCACCCTATTGCTCCTTCTCCGACCCGCTATCCGGGTTCGGAGCGTTTGGAGCTGAGCAGCGTTGGAGCCGGGGGTGGGTCGGCGCCGACAGTACTCGGTACTTCGGATCAGACCCTGCCCTCGAGCCTGTCGGATCCGACCTCTCGGAGCCGTGGCCCGAGCTTCGGATCTGTGGGATTCAGTGTGCCTTCGGCTCCGTCCAGGTCAGAGCGCACTGGTCCTTCGGATCCGATGGTCTCGGCGCCGGTTCCGATCCCTTCATTGGATCCGAGTGGGAGCCAACTTTTGGATCCAAGAGAGAGTGGTTCTCCCTCGGCCTTCGATGTTGTGGAGAGGGCTCTGTTGAGAGCAACCGGACCCCCGGTCCTTGCCTCGGCTCCTCCCTGCACTCCCTCTCTGCTGGGCCAGGCTTCCATCACCCGGTCAAAGGGACAGCCTGCTTCAATGTCACAGATGGTTCCATTGGAACAAGATGTTGCTGGCGAGGCCTCCTCGGACAGCCCCCCCCGAGGAAGTGCCCCGCAAGCATAAGTGCAAGAGGAGGCACGTGGACTCCCCTGATCCTTAACCGAGGACACGGACTTGGAGGAAGGGGAAGGCTCCCCAAGATCGCCCCTGAGGATGTCTCCTTTGGAGACATCATGGCGATGCTGAGGATCAGAGGTGGGTGGTCTGCCCCCAAGTCTTCCTCCGACGAGTCCGTGTTTCTGGGGGCATTTGAAGCGGGCCCGTCTACCTCTTGGGTGTCCCCTCCGGCCGACCCCCTGGTGGACCTCATTACCACCAGGGCGTGGAAGGATCCGGACACTGTGGAGCCAATACCAAAACGCCCGGACAAAATACTTAGCCCCCCCTTAGACCGATCACACTGGAGTAAGGGGCCATTACTCCATGTCCCCAAATTCAAAAACCTCCCCGATGTACCACCCGATCAGAGGGAGGCCGCAGAAATTCAGCAGCTGCTAAGAAAAAGAGCCATCCAACCCGTCCCCCAAGACCAGCTCGGATTAGGGTTCTACTCCAGGTTCCTTTTGGTGCCAAAAAAGACGGGGGATTTGAGACCGATTCTAGACCTTTCCCACTTGAACCTGTCAGTAACCAAGGAAAAATTCCAAATGGTCACTCTTCAATCTATTCTCCCCCTTCTAAGGGAGAACAATTGGATGTGCTCTATAGACCTCAAGGATGCGTACTACCACATTCTAATGGACAGATGATCCAGGAGGTTCCTCCGCTTCCGGCTGGGAGCCAGTCACTACCAGTTCAGGGTCCTTCCCTTTGGCCTCACCACAGCCCCCAGGGTGTTCACCAAGGTATTAGCAGTGATTGCAGCCCACCTGAGACTCCAGGAAATGCAGGTCTTTCCGTACCTGGACGACTGGCTCCTGACCGCCCCAACAAGGCATCTACTTTGCTCAGCCAGAGACTTCTTTCTCCACCTGGCCCCACAGTTAGGCATTACCATCAATGTCAACAAATCCCTTCTGGTCCCAACATAAGTCATAGAATTCATAGGTGCCAGAATAGACACCAGAGAGCTACGAGCCTTCCTAACTTCCGAGAGAATCTGGAATTTGCAACTCCATGTGCGGGCTATCCTCCAATCAGAGACTTCACCAGCGGAATTGGTCCTGAGGGCACTAGGCTCCATGGCGGCAGCGATTACGCTCCTTCCATGCGCCCGTCTGAACATGCGGGTACTGCAATGGACACTTCTAGTGCAATGGTCTTTTCTATCCCTTCCTCTTCTCCACCCCATTGCTATCAGCAAGGCTTGCAGGAGGGCTCTATTATGGTGGCTCCAAGCCTCGGACCTCCATATGGGCCGTCCCTTCTGCACCTCTCCACCTCTCGCCACAGTGACCATGGACACCTCCCGCCTCGGGTGGGGGGGGGCATTATTCAGGCAGGACGGTCCAAGGCATGTGGATCGACACAGAGACCTCCCTGCATATCAACGTTCTGGAGATGAGAGCGGTGCTGTTCGCGTTGCAAGCACTTCAGGATCTCCTCCCCATAGGAACGATTGCAATTCAGTCAGACAACATGTCGGTTGTCTGGTACATCAACAAACAGGGGGGAACCAGATCTTACCCTCTATGCCGCGAAGCCATGAGAGTGTGGGAATGGGCGATCTCCACCAACCGCTTTCTGATTGCAATGCACATTCCGGGGCGGACCAACATCCTAGCGGACAAGCTCAGTCGCACCCTTCTTACCCCGTACGAGTGGTCTCTCAATCCACTAGTAGCGAAGCAGATATTCGCAATATGGGGGCAACCCTGCTGCAATCTTTTTGCGTCTCCATCAAACACCAAATGCGGCAATTTCTTCGCTCTAATCCCCCCTCCAGGGAAAACTCCAAGAGATGCTCTGGTGCATGCTTGGCCACCTGGTCTACTTTATGCCTATCCTCCTCTACCCTTGATGCTGCAACTCTTACAGAAAGCCTCACGGTTGGGGAGCAGGATGATCCTCATTGCCCCATTCTGGCCTCGGCAAATTTGGTTCCCTTACCTGTGGTCTCACCTTGTGAATCCTCCTTGGATTCTAGATCCCAGTCCGGATCTCATCTCCCATCCGTCGAACTTACCAACCCCAAACCTGGACAATCTGAAACTGAAAGCTTGGTTGCTCCAGTTCCACTTCTAGTTAGGACTCCCGGTATCTCTTCACCAGTCAAAGCCATCCTTGTGGCAGCGCATAAGCCCTCCACCAGGAAAGTGTACCACAGTAAATGGAAACGTTTTTCCATCTGGGCAGAGCATCATGATCTAGATCCCTTTATGGCTCCTCTTCCGTCCATATTAGACTTCCTAACCGAACTCTTTCAGGAAGGCGCTAGTTGTTCAACTGTCAAAGTACAATTGGCAGCCATATCACATTACCATGTGGGACATGATACAGGGCCTTTGATGTCGGCTAAGTTGTGTAAAACCTTTCTCAAGGGCACCTTCTTACTTAGACCCCCTATAAAGGAAGCCGTGCCACCATGGGATCTTGCACTAGTTCTTCAAGCCTTGACTGCTCCACCTTTTGAACCCATTGCCTCAGTAGATCTCAAATTCCTGTCTTGGAAAACAGCATTCCTTGTAGCCATCACTTCAGCAAAAAGAGTTTTTGAGCTTCAAGCTCTCTCTGTGAAGCCTCCTTATTTGATCTTTCACCCAGAGTGTACCTCAGGATCAATCCCTCTTTTCTTCCCAAGATAGCATCAGAAACCAACATAAATCAATCCATAAATTTACCGGTTTTCTTCCCTAAATATCAGAATAAGGGAGAGTACAAGCTGCACTCATTAGATGTTCATAGGCAGCTTTGCTTTTATACTCATAGAACAGCTGGCCATAGACAATCCGACCAGCTGTTCATTTCCTTTGCCAAATTTAATTTGGGGAAAGCGATTTCAAAAGTACCTTTATCACGCTGGATTTCTCAATGTATCCTATTGGCGTATCAAGCCTCTGGGAGACCCGCACCCGAAGGAGTTCGTGCTCATTCCACCCGCTCCATCTCTACTTCTGCGGCCTTCAAGTCTAGAGTTCCATTGGATGATATTTGTTCGGCAGCCACTTGGGCTTCATCTCATACCTTTATTAACCACTACAAACTGGACGTGATTTCTAGAGGGAGAGCATCCTTTGGCTCTGCGGTGCTTCGCAATATCCTTCCATGATGGCCACCCAGGGTGCAGGTAGCTGGGGACTCTGTCCCACAGGTTGCTGACAAATGAACCCCCTACTTCAGATTAAGAAGTTATGTACTCACCATAACGTTCCATCTGAGTAGGTAGCTTCATTTGTCTGCAACCATCCCCCCCTCCTTCCCCCTGGCCTTCGGATCTATTTGTAGTTGGATACCCATTTTTTTGGGTAAATATTGAGGGGCAAACTCGATCTGAGGTCATGGAGGGTTAGCAGGGGATTATGGGTGAGGGGAGGAGCTAGGAGCTCGGATCCATTAGCTTGAAACAAGTTGCCGGCTCGGATCCGATATCGGATCCAAGACCCACAGGTTGCAGACAAATGAAGCTACCTACTCAGATGGAACGTTATGGTGAGTACATAACTTCTTATTTTGGCCTTGTATCCTTTCAGATGTGTTTGTACAGATACATGCCAAAAGGAACATTATACTCAATGACTCAACTAATGAGGGCTGAGCAAAGGAGGACAATGACATATCTAGATCTAAACACAAGCCTTTTGTTTATAAGCTGTATAATACAGAAGGACTTTCTTAAGAAAATGGACACACATTGGTTAAAAGTTAGGTCACTGCCCACATGAGCTCCCAAATCCTGAATAACTGGGTCAAATCTTAGGGGAGTATTATCAGTGTGGTAGTTCACTGGAGTAGATGACTTCCCAACGGATATGATAAAGCATTTTTGGCATTTACTTTCAGTCCATGATTTTGGCACCAGTTATTTATTTGGTACAAACCTTCTTGCAGGACTGCTAAGTCATTTGGGGATTAAATGACTGCTCCTATTTTACAGTCATCTGCAAACTTAGCCAGACAGAGCCCTTTGGTACTGACTTTTACTTCACAGAAATAGATGCCAAACAGGAGAGTTTCCAGAACAGAACCCTTGTAGACTCCACTGTGATTGGTCTCTTTGTAGAGGTAACATCCCCTATTGTGATTTTATGCATCCAGTCTGCGAGTCAGTTGGCAATCCACTGGGTGACACAGGGGTTTACTCCCATTTTATTTTGCTTTTCTACTAAGCCTGAGTGGGGAATTGTGTCATATGATTTGGTCAGGTAGAGGTATATGGTGTGTACCACTTTTCCTTCATTCATTGCTTTGATGACCTTTCAAAAAAGTCCACCAGGTTCAGAAAGCATGACCTACCCATGACAAATCGAAATTGAGACAGGTCTAATGTTTGCACGTTCTTTACGTCCTTATTGATTGGTTCCACTGTTGGTCTTTCCATGGCTTTGCAGAGGAGACTGGTCAAACTTAGATGCCTGTAATTGTCTGGGGTTTGTGGAATGCCCTCCCCTTATGAATGGGAATTACTGTAGCTGCTCTCCATCTACAGCTTGGTACAAAACCTTTACGGATGCTAAGGCTGAACAGTTTTGTGGGGGGATAGTTTAATCGTGCTCCATTCTAATTATGATGCATCAAAGGATACTGTCAGGATCCATCAATGCAGTTTTTTTAACTTCTGCTAGCACATTTAAGACTTGGTCTTGTGTGACAGTTGGAGGAGAACCTTGAGGAACAGATGGAGGAAAGAGATGGGAGGGGATAGAACTGAACATGGCAATTTGAAAAAGAAAATTTCAGGATGGACATTTCACAGAATATCAAGCTACAATAGTGACAGACTAAGGGAAAAAGTAATGGTAGATCTGTGGTAGTAAGGGATTACTAGCAGGCAAGGAGGATTATGCTTGCATTTATTTATATTCTACCTAAAACTACTATTATGGTGCTTAAGAGAATTTTGGGAGGAAGGAGTAAGCTTTCTGTAGGGATTATTATTTATGGGTGGGGGCTGGGACCTAATTTGCAATAGTCAGGATGTATCAGGAGAACATACAAAGGAAAATATAACAAAAGAGGAACAGATTTCTGAAAAAAATATGTCAGAACATTTGGCATGGAAGTTGCAAATTCAGTAGCAGAAACCCAGACAAAATTTATACATTATTCTGCAAGGTACACTAAATGAGCTAGATTGCATAGAAATCATACTTCACAGAAACATGTGTATTTAACTGAAAGCTCTGACATGCATCCAATAACTATTTCAGATCATGCAAGGAAAAAAAAAAAAAAAAGATAAAGGTGTCAGGTAATGAAGTAAAAACATGACACTGTTGCTTTCCTACGATCTGTTAAAACAGAGGCGTTTAAAGAATGGACAAGGGAAATTATTTGCGAGTAATTACAGATGATGAATTTTTTCAGCAGGTATTGCAAGTGAGTGGGATAAAATAAAAATGGAGTTTAAAAACAAGATTGAATAAAAGAGAGAAAGACATATGGGAAAGAAGTAATGCACGTTATTTAGATTGATTATGAGAGGTTAAAGTATCGCAGAAAAAAATGGAATGTCTCAGAACAAGAGGAAGACACCTGCAGAGTGCAAAAACAAAATAAAGGGCTATTTGGATAATGTGCATAAGTTCAGAAAGGTTGCTATTAAGGAAGTATTTTTGATAACTTCAGTGCACAAAAAAAAGTTAGCACAATGACTAGGGCAAATCAGTGTGTCAATCAATCACAGCCCTTAAGGCAAAACACCATGTCTGATACACTAGTAATAGGTGACTCTATAGTCAGACACACTGATGTCCCACTTACCAGGCTGAACAAGGAGAGGGTGACTGTGAGCTGCCTATTGGGAGCTAGGATCCGCCACATAACACACACACTCAAGTCACTCCAAAGCAAGTACAAATATGACTCCGTCATTGTCCATGCTGGCTTGAATGACCTGAGACGTACCTCCCTGGACTACATGAAAAGAGACATAGAGGAGCTCTCTGATTATGTAGCCCAGGCTGGTATGACCCTGACCCTGAGCAGCATCTTGCCCTCACCAAGAATGATGCCACAATACAAAGACAAGATGATCAGCTTTAATAATTGGCTCAAGTACTGGTGTCATTCTAAGGGGATCCAATGTCTGTCTGCTTGGGATGACATGTTGGACAAGCTGCGCTGCTTCGCAAGGGACAGCTTGCACCTGTCACCACTGGGCTTCTGGATATTGGCTAAGGCTCTTGCCACCCCCATAGTGCCTTTTTTAGGCAAGGCTCAAAAGACAAACTCACCTCCTTAGAAAACAAAAATGGAAAAAAACTAAGGGTAATGCTGCTCAACGCCAGAAGTCTAAATCTCAAGATGCAGGCACTCGATGCACTCCTCAGTATGGAGAACATCGACGTCTGTGCAGTAACTGAAACCTGGTTCAAGGCTCCTGAGAGCACCCCAGCGCTACCAGGCTATACCTCGTATCATGCTTTTCGGCCCCAAAACCCAGGCCAAACCACAAAGGGAGTGGGACTGTCCGTATTCATCAAGGACACCCACACCTCCAGGTTAGTAGCAACACATGAAGCATCGGAGACCATACAGGTGCAACTAACCATAGGCAAAACTGCTATACAACTGGTAGCATGTTACAGACCACCCTCCCAATCTCAGGAACCCCACTCAGCCTTCCTGAAGACATTGGAGGATATGAATGTATCACAAAATACCATCATACTGGGAGACTTCAACTACCCTAACATAGATTGGGTACATTATTCTAGCCCTAACACCCTAGCCCAAAGGTTCCTGGAATTCATAAATTCAAATGCACTGGAACAACTAGTCACCTCTCCCACTAGGGAGATAATATACTAGACCTGATCATCACAAACATGGGGACAAAATGCTCCACACCGGAGGTATACCCCTCACTAGTGAGATCTGACCACAAACTAATCACCCTGGATATACATATCCCACCTCCACCCCCAGCACAAAAGACCACAGTGAAAAACTTCTCAAAAGCAGACTTCACTCTTCTTAAGACTGAGATGGTATCCTTTAAGCCCACTGGGCCAGTGGATACCACATCCCACAATGCTAAATCCTTCACAAATGCTTTCTATGGACATCTCCAAGAATGCATGGATCATGCAATCCCAAATAAATCCAAGTCCCTCTTCACCAAAGGCAAGCGTCCTGTCTGGTGGATCTTAACCATTAACAAACTGTATAACAAAAGAAGGAAGCTACTGCACGACAGAGCAAAATCCCATAAAGGGAAGACATCTCTGATCAACACTAGCAGAAAACTACGTTCTCTCATAAAAACATCCAAGACCAACTTTGAGAGAAAAATCGCTAAGGACACTAAAGATAACCACAAAGCCTTCTTCAGCTATGTTAGAAACCTGGGTGGAAACCCTCAGATATGCTCAGAGTTAGTTCACAACAACAAAAAATACACTGAACCCAGAGATATTGCCAACATTCTGGCTGACAGGTTCAGTGCAAATTTCTCCCCTCCCTCACCCCCAAAAGAAGAAATACTTATCCCAGCTGAATGTAATCTCCCTGTCATCTCAGATGGCCAGGTGAGAGCCGCCCTCAGCCAAGCTAAAAACACAGCATCAATGGGACCTGATGGTATCCCGGGTTGCGTGCTACGTGAACTCCAAGAGGAGCTAAACCCACACATAAAAATGCTATTTAACCTTAGCCTTACTACAGGATATGTACCTGAACACTGGCGTACAGCAACAGTGGTCCCACTCCACAAAGGGGGTACCTCTACAGACCCTGGGAACTACCGCCCCATAAGCTTAACCAGCCTGGTCTGCAAAGCTATGGAAAGAATCATTATGAAACTCATAAACAGAGACATTGGGGACCTACAGACACTTGATCCCACCCAGTTCGGCTTTGTAAAGGGCAGATCCTGCCTTTTGAACCTGGTTGACTTTTTGAAACAGTCACTAGAGCCATTGATGAGGGCAAAGCAGTCCATACAGCCTACCTGGACATGCCTAAGGCCTACACAATACCCCACTCAGGCATCATAGATAAGCTCAACAGCTTAAATGTAAACCCTTATGTCACTAGATGGGTTGCAAACTGGCTAAAGGACAGAACCCATAAAGTTAAAATCGCTGGAGCAATGTCAGACTCAAAGCCAGTCACAAGTGGTGTCCCACAGGGATGTGTCCTGGGACCCCTCTTGTTCGGCATTTATTTCTCAGATGTTAAAGCAAACATGGGAGGGTTGTGGCTGACAAAGTTCGCAGATGACTGCAAACTAGGCGCCATAGTCGATACACCAGCGGACACATGCATCCTACAAAAAGGCCTCTCAGAAACGGACAACTGGTGCCGGAGTCATGGCCTTAAACTAAATGCCAAAAAATGTATAGTCATCCCCTTTGGGAAAAACAAAGTACCCACAAATTATCACATAGACAGCAACCCTCTGAGTATGGGAAAAGTAATCAGAGACCTAGGGACCCAAGTCGACAGCGACCTCTCATTTGACACCCACGTTGCCAAAGTGGTTAGAAAGACATTCTACCTTGCACACCTTATCATGAAGGGATTCACATCCAGATCCAAGAATGTCATTGTACCCCTATACTCCTCCCTCATCAGACCCATGATTGAGTACAATGCCCCATTTGGTATGTACCTCACCTGGCATTTGCAACAGCTGGAGAGACCACAAAAGTACCTCACCAAGAGGATCAAGGGTCTCCAACATATGTCTTATTCTGCCAGACTAAAGAAACTCCAGCTCTATTCAGTAGCATACCGCCTGCTCAGAGGTGATCTGTGCCTGACGTACAAGGCCATGTCCAATCAGGAACTGATGGACATGCTCCACCTCAAAAAATCCAAATCCATCAGAACCACGAGAGCTAAAGACTTAAACCTCGGCACAAATATGAATAGGACATGCTGGAGGGATAGATTCATAACCCAGAGGCTTCCCATGTTCTGGAACAGAATCCCAGTTCATGTCAGGCAGAGCCCCTCACTAGCTCTCTTCAAGAGAAGTCTTGATGAGTGGATGGGAGATCGTAGGTTTACCCTGGGGGTCACATTTGTGTCACTACTAGACAGGGGCACAGTAAACTAATTCTATTATATAAGGGGACCTTCACTGTGTCACTACTAGACAGAGGCACAGTATTCTAAATCTATTATGTGCATTTTTGTACCATTTCATGGGGTGGCGAAAGCCACATCACTATGGCTAGGCTTGCAAATGCCCCAGGGCAGATAGCACAGTACTAAACTATGAAACTATAAACAGAAAGCAGAAAAGATTGTTGCCAAACATAGGAAACCTAGAACAAGAAAATTAACTAGACACCCTATAGATGAATTCAAGGAATTACAGAAATGTTATGAAAATGTGTGTAAAGCAGAGGAATGTGGAAGCCAAGAAAAATACAAATGGAAATATTTATGAAAAAAAATAATTATGACATTAGAAAAAATGAGTCTCTACAATTAATAGTTAAGACAGGAAACTATGAGATTAAAACAGGGAAGTCTCTAGGAACAGACATTATTTTTGTGGAAGCTTGGAAGTTAAGAGGGAAGAACGTGATAAAGACCTGAAGTTTTTATTTACAAATAGTTAAAAAAGGTGTTTGGAGGGGGGGTTCCAACACCTTCCTAGTGGTGGATGTATTACTCAAATAGAGTAAAAAATCTTCAGACTCAAATTCATATTGACCCATTTCAATTATTAACCAGGATTATAAAGTGTTCATATCTATATTAGCTAAGAGAATGGCAAAAATTTTGCCAAAATCGATATATATTGATCAATGTGGTTTTGTGGAAGGGAGGCACATTTGAAAAGATTAATAGAATAATGGCAACCCAGAGGGAAGCAGACTGTAAGAAAACATCATTACTGTTAGTAGGCCTTGATATAAAGAAAGCATTCAATAGAGTCAGCTGGGATTTTATGAGTAAGGCAATGGCAGTGTTTGTGATAGTAAGGAGAACATATGAAGGTTCAGAGGAAAGAATTAAAGTGTAAGGGTTCCTCGAAAACAAGCTGCGACTGAACACAAGAATCAGGCAAGATTGCCCTCTTTCCCCTTATTTCTTTTATATTTAGAACCATTAGCAAACAAAATAAGGGACTCACAAATTCCAGGATATAACTAATATGGTAATCAAGAAAAGTTAGCTTTATTTACCAACAATATTATTTTATACTTTATAACCCCAGGAAGGTATATTTCTGTGTTATGGAATATTATGAGACAGTTTCAAATTTTTTTCTTATTTGAATATAAAATACATGAAAATTAAACAAAATCTGTAGTGGTAAACTATATACCCACTCATGAACTGGTTCAGTATTACTCATATTTATGGTGACATGATAATATAAAGTATTTAGGTGTATTTGTGGGAGGAGACTAAACAAAGATAATACAAAAACTGAGTAACTAGAAGCGCCTGATTATGGAGATGGATCGATGCAAGTACTGAAAATTTTTAGTCCCTTTAGTTTTTGTATACATGTCAGGAATATTTTTATCATCCAAAGGAGAAGTTGAAGCTGTTGATAATTAATAAAAAGTTGAAAGAATTTATTTGGGAGGGAAAGAACGAAAGTTAAGTGGGATAAGTTAAGGTGATTCTCTCCACAGACCAAGGAGGTTAAGGACTACCACATTTGAAGGGCTATTTTACAACTATGCAGTGAAGGCTGATATACATAACACAAGCAGAGGGAAATAAATCACAGTTGAAAGGGATGAAATGGAGGTTCTAGAGATGAGAAGAGCAGGATTTTAGATGCAGATCCTTAGGGAGAATAAAGTACAGTTTTGTACCTACCATAAATGTAGATGTTCGAGTGTTCACACTGCTGCAGTCATAACACTTGGGTTATCCTGCCGTCAGGCGGTCCCGCAGTCGGCCAGAGTTCCAAAGTCTTGGTCCGGCATCGGTTGCTGTTGCTTCTTCCCTGACGTCAGTATGCCAGGGGTATATAAGAGGCATCCGACGTCATTTTCTTCAGTTTTTCTTGCCCCCAAGTAGGTAGGCAATACAAATTGCTAATAAAACATGTAAAAGGAATAAAAGGAATATACCTTCAGTTACAAGCAAATACACCACAAAGGTTGGACAGGATAGAAAAGATATGGAAAAGTTCAGCTAGGTCAGAGGGGATGGGGGGAGGGTAACCTGGACTGCAGCCGTGTGAACACTCGAACATCTACATTTATGGTAGGTACAAAACTGTACTATGTTCATCGTGTTACACTGCTGCAGTCATCACACTTGGGTTGAATCCCAAAGCTAAGGATGGGTGGTGGAACTAAACAGAGTTTGGAGAGGCTAGTAGGCCCTGCAGAACTGCAGTGGCAAAGCCAGCTCTGGTTTTAGAGTATAGAGGTAAGTGATAGTGCTTGGTGAAGGTGTGCACTGAACTCCAAGTTGCAGCCTCCAAAAATCCTTGGTTGGTACCCCTCTGAGGAAGGCTGTTGATGTTGCTGTAGCCCTGGTGGAATGGGGCCTGATGTTACCAGGTACAGGTTTCCCATGGTGTGTGTAGCAGAAATGGATACAATGTCCTATCCATTTTTAAATGGCCTGTTTAGAGACAGCCTTTCCTTGTGATCCTGCAGCATAGGATACAAAAAGTTGGTCAGATTTTCTGAAAGCCTTAGTTTTATCCAAGTAGTAACGTAATTGCCTGTGAATGCCCAAAGAGTGTAGGAGCCTTTCCCCTTTGTTCTGGGGGTTTGGATAAAAGGTGGGCAAATGAATGGTTTGGTTTAGGGCCACACTGGATACCACCTTTGGCATAAAGGAAGGGTTAGTTCGTAAAGAGACTCTGTCTTGATGAAAAATGAGACTCTTCGTGCTGAAGTTATTGCTAGCAGCAGGGCAGTTTTCCATGATAGAAACTGTAGATCAGCTGTAAAAGCTGGTTCAAAGGGCGATAGTGTAAGTTTTTCCAAAACAAAGTTGAGATCCCAAGTTGGTGTTGGTGCTCTCCGGGGCAGTCTTATGTTCTTAGCCCCTCTGAGGAACTGTCTTAGTAATGGATGTGAAAATATAGGAGGATCCGTGTTGTACTGAGCAGAAATAGCTGAGGCGTGGATCTTAATAGATGAAAAGGAAATTCATTTGTGCAACATCTCAGTTAAATATTGAAGAATCCGAGGAATATTTGGGACAAGGGGATTTTGGCCTTTAGCCTGGTTCCAGGCGCAGAATCTTTTCCATTTGTCTGAATAGATTTTCCTGGTGCTGGTCCTCCTGGCCTCCAGAATGACATCCATCACAGCTTTAGAGAGAAGTGTTGACTGGTTGTTTAGGTAATTTGCCATGCAGCCAGATTTAAAGTCTTGAGCTGGCTGTGTAGAATCTGATTGTTTTGCTGAGTGAGCAGGTGAGGAATTGGAGGTAAAATCCATGGTGGGCCTTGAGCCGTGTTCCTTAGTATTGGATACCAGTGTTGGCGTGGCCAGTCTGGAGCAATGAGTATCATTTGTGGCCTCTCTAATCTGGCTTTCAGCAGCACCTTTGCTAGAAGAGGCAGTGGAGGAAAGGCATACACTGTCAATGTTTTCCAACTGAATGAGAGGGCGTCCACTTTCCAAGCTAGTGTGTGGTATGTCTTTGTGCAGAATTTCCATAGTTGGTAGTTTTGGGGGGAAGCAAACAGATCTATGTCTGGGCTCCCCCATTTTTTAGTTATCATTGCGAATACTTGTGGATCTAGTTTCCACTCATGAGGATCTATGATGTTTCTGCTTAGATCGTCTGCCAATGTGCTTTTCTTTCCTGGCAGGAATTGTGCTTGTAGTTGAACTTGGTAGGTCAATGCTGTGTTCCACAAGGTCATTGCTTGTCTGCATAGGGTGTAGGAATGTGTGCCCCCTTGCTTGTTTATGTACCACATCACTGTGGTGTTGTCAGTCTTTATTAGGAGTTGTCCTGGATGTAGGAGGTCCTTGAAAGCTGTTAGGGCATTTTGTACAGCTAGCATCTCTTTTTGATTGATATGTAGATGCCTTTGATCTGCAGACCATTTGCCCTGAATACACTGTCCTGCCATGTGCGCTCCCCAGGCATAATCTGATGCATCACTTGTTATAGTTTGCCTGGCTGTGGGTAAGGTAAAAGGCTGACCCTTGTTGAGGTGACATGCCTGAGCACACCATAGAAACTCCTGTTGAAGGCAGGGAATGAGTGGAATTATTGTTTCCAAGATGTGCCTGTGTTGAGTCCATACGCTTTTCTGATACCATTGTAATTTCCTCATATGCAGTTTTGCAAATGGTATTAGTAGTATGCAAGATGCCATGAATCCCAAGGCCTGCAGAATTTTTCTTGCAGGGAGTTGGGTATTTGTTGCCATCTTTTTGAAGTATTGAGTCAGTTGTCCTTGCTTGTCTGGTGTGAGATAAGCCATCTGGGCCAATGTATTTAAGCTGGCAGCCAGGAATATTATGTCTTGTGAGGGCACTAGTTTTGACTTCTTTTCGTTTACTGTGTATCCTAGGCAACTTAATAGGTTTTTGACAAACACCAGATGCTTTAAAAGAATGTCCTTGCCTTCTGCTTGAATAAGGCAGTTGTCCAGATATGGATATATTTGAATTCCTCTTTGTTTGCAGTATGCAATTACTGTTGCCAGGCATTTTGTGAAGACCCTGGGCGCAGTAGATACGCCAAAGGGCAGTGCAGAGAATTAGTAATGGGTTGAACCTGCTATAACTCAGTGGTATCTTCTGCAATTTTGTCTGATAGGGACATGCAGGTATGCCTCCTTGAGGTCCAACTTTACTAGCCAAGCCTTCTTGCCCAGCAAGAAGCTGTTGTAGTGTTAGCATCTTGAATTTGGGTAGTTTCAAATATGTGTTTAGAATTGAGAGGTCCAGAATGGGTCTCCAAGCTTTGTCCTTTCGGGGAAATAGAAAGAGTCTTAAGTAAAATCCTTGTCCTTGCTCCTGTGTAGGAACCTGTTGAATGGCTCTCATGTCCATGAGAGCTGAAATTTGCTTTTGAGCCTCTGCCCATTGATTTGGTGGCAGGCTTGACATTCCTTTTATCCTTGGTAAAGTGTGAAAGTGGAATCTGTATCCTTGAGATACAATATTTAGGACCCATTTGTCTTTTGTGATGATGTGCCAGTTATCTGCAAAAAGTGCTAGTTTTCCCCCCAAGGGAGCTGCCAAGAGGGATCTGCTTGGTAGTCTGAGGGGTAAGTCATTGTGTTTGTCTTCTGATAGTTTGAGACCTGTCTTCGCCTCCTTTTTGGGTTGTGGCACCGCATTGTCGAGGCTGGTAAGAGCCTTGTGATTGACCTCTGCCCCTTGGGCGTCTGTATTTGCCCCTCTGTGGTCTGGCAGAAGCTGGAAAGGACCAGTTTTTGGTTGGCCAATTTCTGCTGAAACAAGGGGGTTGAACCTGTAAAAAATCCTTGACCGTCTGCATAGATTTTGCCTTATCCTCCATTTTCTTTAAAACCTCTTTTGCTTTTACACCAAATAAAACATCCTGCTGTAAAGGTGCATCCAATAACTTTGCTTTAACATGATCAGGTAAAGTCTGTTCTTTTAACCAAGCATGCCTACGTATGACAGACCCTGTCACTGCTGCTCTACAAGAAGCTTCCAATGAATCAAAACCACATTGCAAAGTATGTTTTCCCACTTGTTCAGCTGCATGCAACAAATCTTGCATTTCCTTGTAATCAGGCTGTTCTGTATGTGTGATCATTTTTTGTTTTAATTGAGACATCAAATATTGTTGATATTTCAGCATGTGAAACTGGCAATTTAAGGCCCTCATAGCTAGAGTAGCTGAGGTATATACTTTCTTTCCCCATCTGTCTAGTGCTCTAGAATCCCTTTCAGAGGGTACAGGATTTTTAGCAATAGAGGCCTTAACCCCTTTGGAACCCTGGTAAATGGTTTCTGGGTCAGCAACAGGGCTTTTATATAGGAATTTGTGTGAGTCAGGGACTCTGTAGTATCTGTCTGGTTTGGCTGGTGCAGGAGGTAGTGAGTCTGGGTTAAGGCTAGATTCTGAATAAACATCATCCACAATGTCTAACACGGGTGGAATAGCAAGTGGTCTGTGCTGGGGTAGTAAAAGGAACTCTCTGAGCCTTTTCTTAGAATCAGAGTAATCCTGGCCTTCCCAGTGGAAATGTTCCCTCATGGCATGTAAAGTTTCCCCAAAAGAGTAGTCTTCTGGGGGAGATGCTGAAGGGACAGACTCTTCAGTATCAGAGTCTTCATAAGGGGGAAAGGAATATTCCTGTTCCTCAGAAGAATCTGAGGAAATTGAAACCTGGTCAGAGGAAGCGTAGTCCTCCTCCTGTCTTGGCCTTTTTTCAGGAGGGGGATGGGAACCCCTGATTAGGGTAATTAAATCTTCAGCCATCTTAAGCATCTGTTTCTTAGGCATGGGGCCTTGTACTGGAGACTGCTGTACCAGTCTTCTTTGTCTTTAAAGGGGTTTTCAGCTTTGCATAGGATTTAACAGTGAGTGTAGTCTGTCTGAAGACACCTTCTGCAACTGAAGGTGTTTCAACTGCACCAGCATCTCTTTCAGCCATGGAGTCAGAAGGGCCTAAAGGTAAAGGTTGCGGAGGCCTAGCAATCTCCGCTTGGGAATCGGATGCCGCCTGGTGTTCTAAATCAGCGGTCGTCAGGGGCTGCATAGGCGCCTCACTGAAAACCGGAGAACCGGCGACTGGCCTAGCAGAGGCCTCGGAGTCTGGTTTGGGTCTCGGCTGCCTGTCCTTATCTTTGCGTTTTTTATGCATTCCAGTCGTCAGTTGCTCCGACGGCATGGTATAATTAAATTTCCTACCAAAATAATGTCGGGCGAAATCAAACCGACGTTTAATAGTTTGTTTGTTAAACCTAGCACAAAACCGACAACCTGTGATGTCATGGTCTGGGCCTAGGCAAGGAATACAATAAGAATGAAAGTCCTTATGAGGTATTTGCTTCCCACAAGAAATGCAATTGTTAACTTTTTCTGACATCGGACTGAGGCAAGAAAAGGTTCCCCAACGGGGTACTTAGCTTTATTGAAGACTTCGGACTGAAATTCGATTAGAAAATCTCAGGTGTCAGCGAACTGCTTCTGCTTCGGGCACCGTGCGGCAAGAAAGACTGAAGAAAATGGCGTTGGATGCCTCTTATATACCCCTGGCGCACGGACGTCAGGGAAGAAGTGACAGCAACCGACGCCGGACCAAGACTTTGGAACTCTGGCCGACTGTGGGACCGCCTGACGGCAGGATAACCCAAGTGTGATGACTGCAGCAGTGTAACACGATGAACATCAACCATGTGGAATATTACATTCATAAGGTAGCAGAATATTCTGAAAACTAAGCCAACATGGGGATGAAGAAAGGAGATTTTACCAATAGGAGGACTAAAAGTAGAGGTACGGAAAATAGTTAACAAGAGGTGGAATTTGCTGGTGGAAATTAACAAAAGAACCAAGGTATCAGGGGCAAATAAATAGGGAAAGACAACAGAATGGGATAAGGCTAAGCAGACGTTTGGATTGCAAATTAAAGACTGCCTTCCCTACCAGGGACTGATAACAGAATATAGGCAAGAGAAGGCCTGGGGGGTATTAAGTGAAAGATCAGCTCTGGTAGAGTTTTTAGCGGAGTCCAGAACAGAAGCTGATAGTAAAAAAAGGGATAATTAGTATGGCATACAAAATATTGCATGATAACTATAAAAATCAAGCAAATGAGGTCAGAGAATATTGAGAAAACAGACTGGAAAGCCAATTTACAAACCATGGGTGGACATCTGGAAGGCTCCCAAGTATGTAACAAAGTTCAGTATGTTTAGCAAATTTTACATGGGAGTGTTTAGATAAATATTGTTATACCCCAAGCAGACTTCAGAGATGTCTTCCTCAGGCAGATAGCAAATGCTAGGGTATGATGGGAAAGAGAGTGGTAACTGCAAACACCAATTTTAGGAGTTAAAATTCCCTACAGTGTACTTTGTCAGAAATTCTGGTGGAGCAATGGTTGGAACAAAGGAAATTATTCTTTTGAATTGGGATATAGGATCTGAATTCGACAGATATAATAAGACTTTGCTAGATTTAACACTACTGGCTGTCAAAAAGCAATTACTAGAAAATGAAGGTCAAAATGCAAACTAGCTATAACTGAAGTATTAAATATTTTACAGGAGATAAAACAACCAGAAGTAGGTTACTTAGAAAAGGGAAAGAGTACAATTACATAAAAATAAATGGAAATTGTTGCAACAATGCTTGCTGAGTAATGCTTAAGTAGAGCAGCGACTGGAAAGACCCCAAAAGTACCTCACCAAGAGGATCAAAGGGCTCAAACAGATGCCATATGCTGCCCGGTTAAAGAAACTCCAGCTCTACTCAGTGGCATACCGCCTGTTCAGAGGCGATCTGTGCCTGACGTATAAAGCCATGTCCAACCCGGAATTAATGGACATGCTGCACCTCAGAAAATCCAAATCCCATCGAGCTACGCGCTCGAGAGACTTGAACCTCAGCACTGAAATAAATAGGACATGCTGGAGGGACAGATTCATAACCCAGAGGCTCCCTTCACTCTGGAATAAAATCCCTGTCCAGGTTAGGCAGAGTCCCTCATTGACTCTCTTCAAGAGGAATCTTGATGAGTGGATGGGAGATCGTAGGTTTACCCCGGGTATCACTTCTGTGTCACTGTTAGACAGAGGCACAGTATACTAACTGAAAAGGGCATAGCAAAATAAATTTAAAATGGGTGGCGAAAGCCAAACACATTCTGGCTAGGCTTATAAATGCCCTAGGGCAGATAGCCTAGTATGAACCTAAGAGGAGTTAGCTTTAAAAGAAGGCAAGAACTGAGCAATGTACTCTAAGGTGAATACAATTTGTAAACATGTACAAACTGCATGAAAATAATGGAAAATGTTACTTTGGTCCATTTTCTTTTATATTAATCTGTCTGTATCAATGCCATACTTTAAATATGATGAATCAATAAAGGCATTTGAAATTTTTGAAGTTATTTTAGATCCTAATCTTATGAAACATGAGATATGGAGTTTGACAGAAAATGGACTGTGATTCTGAAGTCCTAGATATAGATTACTGCTACTGATACACTGTAAAATATGTGGTTTAAGTGCCCAAAACAAAAACAAATAAACCAAAAATAGGCACCGGAGACCAGCGGATCCACCACACTAATGATCTATTGCAGTAAACAAACCAAACAAACACACAGCACATAAACCATTTACGCTGTTAAGACAATTCCCCTTACATTTTCATCTAAAAAAACTTCATCAGATGGGCATATACATCTTAATTACTTCTTTAAAAACCTTTTCCATTCTTTAATTAACTAATGAAATACTTAAATCAATTAGTTTCTAAGATACAACAAAACATGACTTAAAATAATAAAACTAAATAAAACTTCATAAATACGTCATATAATACTATGTACACATAAATATACATATAAAAAGATTTGTATCAGCTTGAACAATGAATAAATATACCGAATATAAATAAGCATAAATAACACTTGTAAAATGTCATATTATAAAACGTAATTGTTGTTGTTGTTGTGTCATGATGAATTGGCACCATCTAGTGGAAAGAAATGTGAACCACACATTAAAGTTTTATACAACCTGAAATAAAATCAAATTCTTCCACTTAATGAACGGACAATAAATGAACTAAGTGAATAGTACAGTTTTGTACCTACCATAAATGTAGATGTTCGAGTGTATACACTGCTGCAGTCATTACACTTGGTTTATCCTGCCGTCAGGCGGTTCCCCACCTGAATTCCAAAGTCTTGGTCCGGCGTCGGTTGCTGTCGCCTCCTCCCTGACGTCAGTGCGACAGGGGTATATAAGATGCAGCCGACGCCATTTTCATCAGTTTTTCTTGCCCCAGATATCAGGTGCCTCCAAATAGGTAGACAATTCAAATTGCTAATGAAACATACATAAGAAAAGCAAAAAACAACTTACAGCTACCAGCAAATACTCCCCATAGGTAGTAAGGGTGGAAGACATAGGTACGTACCAGGCAGTAAGAAGGGAAGGAGGGAGGGTAACCTGGACTGCAGCAGTGTATACACTCGAACATCTAGATTTATGGTAGGTACAAAACTGTACTATGTTCATCGTGTTACACTGCTGCAGTCATTACACTTGGGTAGAATCCCAAAGCTGAGGTAGGGTGGCTAGTTCTATAAGACATTAGGGGTGGCTATAAGGCCCTGCAGTACTGCAGTGGCGAAGCCAGCTCTGGATTTAGAGTATAGAGGCAGATGGTAATGCTTGGTGAAGGTATGTACAGAACTCCAAGTTGCTGCTTCCAAAATATCCTTGGTAGGTACTCCCCTGAGGTAGGCAGTTGAAGTGGCTGTTGCCCTGGTGGAGTGAGATCTAATGCTGCTAGGTACAGGTTTTTCATGGTATGTGTAGTAGAAACGTATGCAATGTCCTATCCATTTTGAAATAGTCTGTTTTGAAATGGCTTTTCCCTGTGCTCCTGCAGCATATGCTACCAATAATTGCTCAAATTTTCTGAAAGCTTTGGTGTTGTCCAAGTAGAAGCGTAACTGCCTGTGAATGTCTAAAGAGTGCAGTAGTCTCTCCCCTTTATTCTGTGGTTTAGGATAAAAAGTTGGCAGGTGAATAGTTTGGTTTAGAGCCACACTGGATACCACCTTTGGCATAAACGTAGGGTTAGTTCTTAAAGACACCCTGTCCTGGTGGAAAATGAGGAAAGGTTCCACTGCCATTAGTGCCTGTAATTCTGAAACTCTTCGTGCTGATGTTATTGCCAGGAGCAGAGCAGTTTTCCAAGAGATATATTTTAATTCTGATGTGTTAGCTGGCTCAAAAGGAGGTAAAGTTAGTTTTTCCAAAACAAAGTTGAGGTCCCAAATTGGAGTAGGGGCTCTACGGGGCGGTCTTATGTTTTTATCCCCTCTGAGGTACTGTTTTAACAGAGGATTAGAGAAAATTGGTGGATCTGTGTTGTAATGAGCAGAGATGGCAGAGGCGTGGATCTTGATGGATGAGAAGGAGAGGCCTTTGTCCAGCATCTCAGTTAAGTATTGTAGTATCTGAGGAATGTTTGGGACAAGAGGGTCAAGGCTGTGAGCTTGGTTCCAGGCACAGAATCTCTTCCATTTATCTGAATAGGCTTTCCTGGTACTTGGCCTTCTGGCCTCCAGAATGACATCCATAACAGCTTTGGAGAGAGGCATTGCTTGCTTGACTAAGGAATCTTCCATACAGCTAGGTTTAAGGTCTTTAGCTGGCTGTGTAGTATTTGATTGTTGTGCTGAGTCAGCAGATGTGGGATTTGAGGCAAAATCCAGGGTGGTTCTTGTGCTAAGCTCCTTAAGATTGGGTACCAGTGCTGGCGTGGCCAGTCTGGTGCAATCAGGATCATCTTTGGCTCTTCTTGCCTGGCTTTTATGAGTACCTTTGGCAGGAGAGGTAGTGGTGGGAAAGCGTATACTTGTAGGTTCTCCCAGCTGAATGAGAGGGCATCCACTTTCCATGCTTGTGGATGGTAACTCCTTGTGCAGAATTTTTGTAGCTGGCAGTTTATTGGGGATGCAAACAGATCTATGTCCGGGCTCCACCATTTCTGTGTTATCATTCTGAATATTTGTGGATTTAATTCCCATTCGTGGGGATCCATGATGTTTCTGCTTAAGTCGTCTGCCAGTGTGTTTTTCTCTCCAGGCAGGGATTGTGCTTGCAGATGAACTTGAAGGTTTATAGCTGTGTTCCACAAGGTCATGGCTTGTCTGCATAGGGGGTAGGAGTGAGTGCCCCCTTGCTTGTTTATGTACCACATAACTGTGGTGTTGTCTGTCTTGTGTCAGTAGTTGTCCTGGATGCAGCAGGTCCTTGAAAGCTATAAGGGCATTTTGTACAGCTAGCATCTCTTTTTGATTGATGTGAAGATGCCTTTGTTCTGCGGACCACGTGCCCTGAATACATTTGTCTGCCATGTGTGCCCCCCAGGCATAATCCGAAGCATCTGTTGTCAGTGTCTGCCTGGCTGTGGGTTGTGTAAAAGGCTGTCCCTTGTTGAGGTGACAAGCTTGTGCCCACCTCTGAAACTCCTGTTGAAGGCATGAGATTAGTGGTATAACTGTTTCCAAGCTTTGACAGTGTTGAGACCATACATTCATTAGGTACCATTGTAGTTTCCTCATATGCAGTTTGGCATATGGAATTAGTAGTACGCAGGATGCCATGTAACCCAAGGCCTTAGTTGGGTCTTTGTTGCCATCAATTGAAAGTATTGAGTCAGTTGTATTTGCTTGTCTGGCGTGAGATAAGCCATCTGGGCCGTTGTGTTCAAGCTGGCACCCAGGAATATAATCTCTTGTGAGGGCACTAGTTTTGATTTCTTTTCGTTTACTGTCCACTCCAGGCAACTTAGTAACTTTTTTACAAATGCCAGATGCTTTAGAAGAATGTCCTTGCTCTCTGCTTGAATCAGGCAGTCGTCCAGGTACGGATAAATTTGAATTCCTTTCTGTTTGCAAAATGCAATTACTGGTGCCAGGCACTTTATGAAGACCTTGGGCACAGTAGATAAGCCAAAGGGCAGTGCAGAGAATTGGTAGTGCATTGAACCAGCTATGAATCTGAGGTATCTTCTGCAGTTTTGTCTGAAAGGGACATGCAGGTATGCCTCTGAGGTCCAAAGTCACAAGCCAAGCTTTCTTGCCCAGCATGGGAAGAAGCTGCTGTAATGTCAACATTTTGAATTTTGGAACATCCAGGTAAGTGTTTAGAGATGAAAGATCCAGAATGGGCCTCCAGGCTTTGTCCTTTCTGGGTACCAGAAAAAGTCTCGAGTAGAATCCTTGTCCTTGCTCCTGTGATGGTACCTTTTGAATAGCTCTCATATCCATGAGTGCTGTAATTTGTTTTTGAGCCTCTGCCCACTGATTTGGTGGCAGATTTGGCATTCCTTTTAACCTTGGCAGAGTGTGAAAGTGGAACCTGTAACCTTGAAATACAGTGTTGAGAACCCATTTGTCTTTGGTGATCATTTGCCAATTGTGGTAGAGGAGTGCCAGTTTTCCTCCCAAGGGGGCTGCCAAGAGGGATTTGTTTGGCAGCTGTAGTGGGAAGTCATTGGAGCTGCTTTTTATATGGTTGGGGCCTGTCTTCCCCTTCTTTCTGGCCTGATGCAACCCATTGTTGAGGCCTATAAGGACCTTGTGTTTGACCTCTACCTCTTGGACATCTGGATCTTCCCCTTTGAGGTCTGTCTGTAATTGGAAAGGACCAATTCTTAGTTGGACAGTTTCTGCTAAATCTAGGAGGCTGAACCTGTAAGAAATCCTTCACCATTTGCATAGATTTTGCCTTATCCTCCATTTTCTTTTATACCTCTTCTGCCTTAACTCCAAATAACACATTCTGCTGCAAAGATGCATCCAATAATTTTGCTTTAACATGATCTGGTAACGTATGTGCTTTTAACCAAGCATGTCTTCTAATGACAGAGCCTGTAACCGCTGCTCTGCAGGAGGCCTCTAGAGAATCAAAACCACATTGTAAAGTATGCTTTGCCACTTGTTCAGCTGCATGCAATAAATCCTGCATCTCTTTAAAAATTAGGAGGATTTGATTCTGGTAGCATTTTTTTTGTTTTTAACTGAGACAGTAAAATTGCTGATATTTTAGCATGTGAAACTGGCAATTTAAGGCTCTCATTGCTAAAGTTGCAGACGTATATACTTTCTTTCCCCATCTGTCTAATGCTCTGGAATCTCTGTCAGAGGGAACTGGATTCTTGGCTGATGAGGCCTTAACTCCTTTGGGTCCCTGAGAAATAGTTTCAGGGTCAGCTACAGGGCTTTTATACAGAAATTTATGTGAGTCAGGGACTCTGTAGTATCTGTCAGGTTTAACAGGGGCTGGAAGTAAGGAATCAGGATTTAAGTTGGATTCAGTATACACATCATCCACAATATCCAACACTGGCGGAATAGCAAGGGGTCTGTGTTGAGGTAATAAAAGGAAGTCTCTGAGCCTTTTCTTGGATTCTGAGTAATCCTGGCCTTCCCAGTAGAAATGCTCCCTCATGGAATGTAGAGTTTCCCCAAAGGAGTAGTCCTCAGGCGGTGAGGCTGATGGATTTGGTTCCTCAGCATCAGAATCCTCAATAAGGGGGTAAAGAGTATCCTAGGTCAGAGGATAAATCAGAAGAGATGGACACCTGGTTGGATGAGTCATAGTCTGCATCCTGTCTAGACCTTTTATCAGGAGGGGGATGGAACCCCCTAATCAGAGTGATTAGGTCTTCGGCCATTTTGAGCATTTGTTTCTTAGGCATGGAGGCCTACCCTGGAGAATGCTGTATTTGTTACTTTGATTTTAAAGGAGGCTTAGACTTAGCTGAGGGTTTAATGCTTAACTGAGTAGGTCTGAAGAAACCCTATGAAGCTGTGGGTTGCTCAGCTACTCCGGATCCCCCTGAAAGGTTAGTCTCGGAAGGCTGAATAACTTGTGCGTCCGAAGGCCCAGACATCTCCAGGTGGGAGTCAGAGGCAGCCTGTGGTTCTACAGAAGAGGTCGTCAGGGGCTGCGAATGCGCCTCGCTGAAAACTGGAGAACCGGCGACTGGCCTAGAAGAGGCTTCGTCGTCAGTTTTGGGCCTCGGATGCCAATCGTTGTCTTTGCGCTTTTTGTGTATTCCGGTCGTCGGAAGTTCCGACGGCATGGTATAATTGAATTTTCTACCAAAATAATGTCGGGCAAAATCAAACCAATGTTTAATAGTGCGCTTGTTTAACCTAGCACAAAACCGACAACCAGTGACGTCGTGGTTTGGGCCTAGGCATGGGATACAATAGGAATGGAAATCCTTATGAGGTATTTGCTTCCCACAAGAAATACAGCTATTAACTTTTACTGACATCGGTCTGAGGCAAGAAAAAGTTTCCACAATGGGGTACTTAGCTTTGTAGAAGACTTCGGTTCTGGATTCGGAATGAAAATCTCAGGAGACTTCGGGCACCGCGCTGCAAGAAAGACTGAAGAAAATGGCATCAGCTGCATCTGTCGCACTGATGTCAGGGAGGAGGCGACAGCAACCGATGCCGGACCAAGACTTTGGAACTCAGGCCGACTGGGGAACCGTCTGACGGCAGGATAACCCAAGTGTAATGACTGCAGCAGTG
Source organism: Protopterus annectens (assembly GCF_019279795.1). Taxonomy (NCBI): domain Eukaryota; kingdom Metazoa; phylum Chordata; order Ceratodontiformes; family Protopteridae; genus Protopterus; species Protopterus annectens. The sequence goes on along the minus strand of NC_056744.1, from coordinate 1,359,800,235 downwards.
TAACACGATGAACATCTAACATTACAGTTTTGCAGCTCTAAGCTTTAGTACAGGTTTTAATGATACCATATCATTTAGCCCTGGGTGATTACAAGCGTCCAGGACCAGTTGCCAGTATAGTTCCCTATACTAGAGTCTAGTTTCCCAGGGACCAACCCTGGGGTCAATGGACACTACTTCTATTACAAAAAATTGATACTCTACTTTTTCACATAACAGAGTGTTTAGACAGGGCGTTGTTTTCATTTTTCTTCCTTATATCATATCCGTGTTCGTACATTCTTTGTTTCAACTTTCTTTCTGTCTTTCCGACATAGAAGGAGTCACAAATACCACACAAAACAATGTATATCACACCTGTAGTATTACAGTTTGCATACCCTTTAGTTGTTATATACTTGTTTCTACATTTCAAGTGTATAGTATCACCAGTCAGTATATAAATACATTGGGGACAGTTTCCACATTTGTGTGTACCTTTTTTGTTACTGGAAGAAATTCCTTAATTGTTGTGGTGTGGACCTCCTTCTAAAATGTTTTTGATATTTCGCCCTTTTTTGTATACACATTTAAGTGGTTTAGCAAATATACCATTTAAATCTGATAATCTTGCAAATTTGTTCCACTCCTTTTCTACAACTCCCTTCACCAAATTGATTTCACCATCATAAGTAATAATCAAAGCAGATTGGTAAGAATCCCATCCAAGTTCTTGTCATGACCTGTGTTGTAGGAAGAAGGGTGGTTTTTGCCCAAAATAGGGGCAAACCTGGATTCTGCAGCCTCAGTAACTTCTGCCAACACATCAGTCAATAAATTCAAAGGGTACCCTCTGGCTCTAAACATTTTCATTATGAATTCACATTCTCTTTGAAAGTCTTGGTCGTCTGATGTCATTCTGCTAGCCCGGACCAGCTGACCTTTTATCACCCCTCTTTTCTGATGAGGAGGCTGGGCACTAGTATAGTGCAAATAAAAATTGGAGAATGTCTGTTTTCTATGTATTATGGATTTAAAACTATTACAAACCCTTTGTATGTTTACATCTAAATAGTTCAACTACATATTATTGAGTTGATATGTGAATTTTAAAAAAATTAGTGGTTTTTGAAATATTCGTGCAGTGGTTAGCATTGTCGCCTCACAGCAAGAGGTTCTCTGGTTCGATCCTCGGCTGGGGTGCCTTCTGTGTGGAGTCTGCATGTCCTCCCTGTGGTCGTGTGAGTTTCCTCTGGGTGCTCCAGGGTTTCCTCCCACATCCCAAAGACATGCTGTAGGTGGATTGGACACTCCAAATTGGCCCTAGGTGTGAGTGTGTGCGTGTGTGTGCCTTCCGTGGAAGGTTGGGCGCCGGGCTGGCAACTCGACACCGTAAAACTCCACTGCCAATTATGAGCAGAGAGGTGATCCGCTGTGGCGACCCCTAACTGGGAAAAACTGAAAGAAGAAGAAGTGGTTCTTGAAATATAATCAAAAAATTCTAAACATTTGTTGTCAGTACTGGCCCAAAAAAAGACATATGTCGTGTAAAAAGCGCCCATAAAAATTCCAGTACTGCTTGTATTCTGAAGTAAATACGTATTTATTCTCCCAGTATAGGAAAATAATGTTGGCATATGTTGGGGCACAATGTGCCCCCATTGCCACTCCCTTCAATTGTTTGTAATATTCTCCCTGAAAGAATATAAAATTATTCTTAAGAACTAGGGTCCATTAAAATTAAACATGTGCGGAATACACCAAAGGTGATATCATTGCAGTCAGCTAGAATTTTTTCGAGCCATAAAAGCCCCACATCATGTGTGATACAGGTGAATAAATCTACTACATCAAGAGTGATAAAATTGTGTGTGTTAAATTGTTGTGTGTTATCTAACCGTCTTAAAAGTTCCCAAGAATCCTTTAAAATGTTTGCATTCTTCAGTACTATATTTTTTAAATTGTAATCAATATATCTTGCCAGATATGCAGTTACTTATCCTTCCGCTGAAACAATGGGCCCGAGGAGTGGATCTAAAATGTTTTTGTGGAGGGACTCTGGGTTTATCAACATATAGAAAATTATAAGTCTCCATATCTATGAGCCCCTCTAATAATAAATCATTCAGACACATAGAAATTTTTTTTGTATGCAATATTAACTTCATTTAAAGAAACTCTTGCATATGTGTCATCATCACTAAGCAACTCAAACATTTTTCCTTCATACATAATGTGATCCATTAGAACACCCCCCACATCCTTATCAGGCTTCATAATTCTGAGGTTTTTGTTTTCCTTAGATTCATCTAAAATATCCTTCTCCTCCTTTGTCAGGTTAGGAGTCACTTTATTGTGCTTTAGCAGTTTCCTTAGTTCTTTTTCCACCACTAATTCAAAGTTTCTAAGTTGGGGGTGTAGTGGTGGATTAAACGTACTTTTCTTCACTAATCTGTTGTGAATATTTATTTTTTCTTGTCCAATAAAAAATAGTTCTAAGTTTTTTGTCTTATAAATAATTTAAAATCAACTAATAAATTCACCATATTTGTTTTTACCCTGGGTATAAAACTGAATCCTTTTAAAAATATATTAAAATGTCTTTTAGTAATAACAGTATTAGTATAATTAAAAATATTAAAACCATTATAACTAAATATACAACATTATTGTGTGATTCTGTCTTATGATTCTATCTTCAGTAAGTTCTATCCTGTGGTGCCCACCTCTTCCGTACGTGATTCCCATACCTGTAATTCACAGGCTCCTTTTTCATCAGCCTTTCCGACTTCCTTGGAGGTGGAAATTCTAAAGGGTCCTGTATGTTTAAATTTTCTTGATAAACCTGGTTGTTTGTCTCAGTATACATCCATCTTCTATTATTATCCCCCCTAAAAAACTGTTCACCCTAAGGGGTTTAGGTTTAGGGTAATGTGTGTTATTACTGTATTCATTTGTGTCCCTCTCTATTTTCATAATTTTTTCTATCCTGTACTTTCTTACATTTCACTTCAATACTGTTCAAAATATCAAAATACTTCGCCTTTTCAGTGTCTACACTGAAGAAAAAAAATGTCCAAACCCTGGCACAAAAGCACAACTACTGCTACAGTAACCATTCAACATCTACTGTTATGGTAAGTTTACTTACACAACTGTACTGTTCATCATGTCAATCATTGCTGCAGTAGCCTTAGTTATACAGTTAAATTACTATAGCTTAGATATACTTGGAGGTGGAAAGATGAGGGTCCAGAAGCCCCTGGAGAATGTTCCTAACAAAGCCTATCCTAAATCTGGAGAAGGAATCTAGTTTATACTGCTTTGTAAAGATATGCACAGAGGACTAAGATGCTGCTTCTACAATACGTCTAGAATAAAAACCCTTTTCAAAAAGCCACAAATTAAACCAAAGATTGGTAGAATGAGCCTTAAACCTGCCTGGAATAGTTTTGTTGTGGTGGCAATCACAAAATGTAATAGCATGAAACAACCATTTCGAAATATCTGTTTGGGCTTTCTTCTTACCTTCACTGATCAGAAATTCAGAAAGATTTTGTTCTGTCAAGACAGTACCTAAGTTGTCAGTTGTCATCCAAGGTACGGCATATACTTTCTCTCTCATTTTTACATCCTGGGAAAATGACAGGGAGATGGACAGCCTGGCTTAAAATAAACTTGGGTACCACTTTAGACATAAATGAAAGATTAGTTCTCAAAGAAACTGTATCTTTGTGAAAAATTATATAAAATTGATTCACCAAGAGAGCTTGCAATTGAGATACTTTTCTTAAAGGGGTAAGAGCAATAGGATCATAGGAAGATACTAGGCTACTGGTCCTGAGGCCCTTACAAGCCTAGCCAAGAATTTATCCATGTTCCAACAAGTCAGCACCCTATGCCACTGTTCAGCAGGGACACAGGTGGAATCTCAGGGGTGCATTTTCTGTTCCCCATCCAGTTATCCAGGTTGCACTTAAAAGGGGTTAATGAGGTACTCTGCTTTACCTGGAGAGGAAGTCTATTCCACAAAAGGGGGAGTGTCTGGGACACAAATCTGTCTCGCCAACAAGTCCTACTGATGTCACAAACCAGGTTGAGGTCGCGCATGCAGGTCACAAGAGTGGCACTTGACTTGTGGACATGCAGCAGTCCCATCAGGGCGGGGTCTGTGATTGCTTTTATGCCAGACAGAAGTCACCTCTGAGGAGTCGGTAGGAGACTGAGTACAGGGACAGGGCTTTTAGCCTATCTGTGTAGGATAGATGTTTGAGGCCCTGGATTCTCCAGGTGAAGAATCTCTGTGGTCTCTCCAGCTGCTGCATGTGCTTTGTGAGGTACATGCAGAAAGTGGCACTGTATTCAATAATCTATCTTATAAGGGAAGAATACAGGGGATGTTATAACCACCTTGTCCATGGATGATATACCCTTACTAATGAGGTGGGCCATGTAAAAAACTTTCTGTACAATGGAGGCAATATGGTGGTTAAAAGTCAGTTTGCTATCAACCTGGATTCCCAAGTCCCTCACAACTGATTGCATGGTTAGTGTCTTATTATCAATGTGATAATTTGTGGGGACGTCATTCTCCCCAAAAGGGATGATGATGAATTTTTTGGCATTCAGTTTAAGGCCACGTCTCTGGTACCAATTATTTTTTTGGATGAGATCCTCTTGGAGGATGTCCACATCACTAGGGGAATTGATGACAGCACCCAGCTTGTAGTCATCTGCAAACTTGGTCAGCCATAGCCCTCTAGAGTTGGCCTGCTCCTCTGAGAAGTATATCCCAAACAGCAGAGAGCCAAAGACCGATCCCTGGGGTACACTGCTTGTTACAGGTCGACTACCTGAAGTGGCTTCCCCTATTTTTGACTAGGTGGGTTCTATCAGTGAACCAGTTTGCTACCCATCTGGTAACATATGGACTGAGGCCTAGTTGAGACAGTTTATCTATTATACCTGAGTGGGTTAATACTATTGAAGGCCTTGGCCAGGTCAAGATAGGCGGTATGCACCATCTTTCCCTCATCTGTGGCCTTGGTGACTGTCTCAAAGAAGTCGACCAAATTTAATAGGCACAACCTCCCTTTGACAAAACCAAACTGTGTGAGATCAAGTGTATGGAGGTTTCCAGTGTCCTTGTTTATGAGGTCCATGATAATCCGCTCCCTGGCCTTGCAGATCAGGCTAGTTAGGCTGACTGGTCTATAATCTCCTGGATCAGTGGATGTTCCACCTCTGTGCAAAGGGATGACAGTAGCTGTCCTCCACTCGGCTGGGATGAAGTTGGTACTCAAGCTTTGGTTGAATAGGGTGCCTAATGGTGCTGCAAGTTCCTGTCCGAGTTCATAAGGGATGCAGCCTGGGATGTTATCGGATCCCATGGAGGCTGTATTTTTTGCCCTTGAGAGGGCAGTGATGACATGCTTTCTAGAGATAAGGGGAGGGGGGCAGGTATTGGGGATGTCCTGTTTTAATGATGGGGAACAGAAGAGTGAAGTTTTCACTGAACCTGTCTGCCAGCAGGTTGGCTATATCTACAGGGTTTCTGTATGTGGTGTCCTTGACCACCAGTTCTGAGCAGATCTGAGTGCTTCCCTTGAGACTGCAGACATACGTAAAGGAAGCCTTATGATTGTCTTTAGTAGATGTGGCCAGTTTGGACTCGAAGTTTGCTTTGGAGGATTTCACTAATGCTTTTATTTGCTTGCTCAGGCTAAGAAGAGATTGCTTCCAATTAGACACCTGCTCCTTCTTGGTCCTGGACAGCAATTTTTTTCCTTTTATTAGAGTTTATATATTGTAGATGTCCACCAGGCAGGTTTACTTTTCCTTGAGGAGGATGATTACATCCTGTCTGGTATTCCTGATTCCATGCAGCTATATAAATGCTCATATAGTACTTTAGTGTGAGTTTGGACATAGGTACCAGTTTCTGTGGAGGGTGTGGGGGCTGTGAAGCTGTATATACCTTCCCTCAGGAGGTTGTAATCAGCTTTGGAGAAGTTTTTTTTTTTTTGTTTGACCCTAGCTAGATGGGGGTCGGGGAAGATGGTGACTTCGAAAGTGACTGTGTTGTGGATGCATCTTACCAGGGATGATGCAGTGGTTACTCATGTTGGGTAATACCAAGTACAAGATATTTTCATCTCTTGTGGGGGTGTCAACTAATTGGTCCAAGGCATTTGCATCAACGAAATCAAGGAATCTCTGCATATTTGTGTTTTAGCATGAGTATTTCTTCCAATCTATGGTTGGATAGTTATAGTCACCCAGGATCAGGGTAAAGAGTTGAATCTTGATAGATTCGAACAAGTCCAAATATGTGGAGTGGGCATCTTGAGTCAGAGTTGGAGGCTTGCAGCTAGCTATGATTTGAACAGGGGTCTTGTCAACTGTTAACTGCACCTGGACTATTTCCTGTGGATCATACTGTTTGACAAGCCTAGAGGTGTATATGTCTTTTATATATATTGCAACTCCACCTCCTTTTGTTTTGCTGCCCATGGCTTGGGGTCTGAATGAATGATAAGATGAGTAACCTGGTATGGCTGGGGTGCTCTCTGCAGCTTTGAACCAGGTTTCTGTGACTGCACAAATGTCAGCTTCTTCCAGGATTAAGAATGCTTGCAGTGAGTGCAGTTTCATTTGCAGACTCCTAGCGTTTAGCAGTATGACCTTTAATTTACGTTTTGATGAAATTTTCATGTTGATAGTTTTGATCTCAACATGAAAGCCCAAGGGAGACAGATGCAGACCATCCCTGGCAAAGCATCATGGCTTGTCAATCATGTCATCTCAGGCTGTCAGGTACTGGATCCCCACTGAATGACATCAGAAACTAAGCCAATTGTTAAAATCAATCATTTTCTGTTTGTAATGAGGCATCATTCTGGGTGATGGTAGAATGCTGCTTAAGGCTAGGAACATACCTGCCTGAGACACATATTCAATGAGCTTGATCATGTCTCTCTTCATATAGTCCAGGGAGGTATGTCTCAAGTCATTCACTCCAACATGGACTATGACAGAGTCATAACAGTACCTGTTGAGAGACTTAAGTACATTGGTGATATGGCAGATTCTTGCACCTGACAAACAACTAACTGTGACTTTCCCCTATCCAGCCTGGTGAGGGGCACATCTGTGTGTCTCTCTCCTATGACTAATATGTTGGGTTTATGTTTAGGCCTTAGTGGCTGTGAGACACAGGTGTGTGGACTATGTGTGGTGTGGTGGGCAGTGGAGTTTGCATGCGTTTATGCCACAGAGGTGTCTTTTGTTTGGGTATGCTTTTGTTGATGATCTCTGCATATGTGGAAGTGTGTTGTGTAGGTGTGGGTGGTGTTTGAGGTGTGGTGCTCATGTTGCCAACCTTCTCAGTTCTAGATATACTGGTTTGTGGAGGAGAGAACAATGACACTAGGTGCTTGATGTAAATGCATCGCTCACAAATTGTATTCCTAGGTGGCAGCAGTAGAGGGTTGTCCGTGTTTATGAGGCAGTTGCTACACTGTCTCAGGATGCCCATATCTACCAGACTGGCAGGAGAAAATGTAGGAAATTGTCCATCCATCCATATTTGTCAGAAACTGAAAGAGCTAAGAGGGTAAAGGGAGGAAGGTCTATGAGTAGTACTACTAGATGATAACATAGGTGCTACTAAGGGAAAACTTGTAGCTGGAATACCTCAAAAAGGGCTAAAAAACATGCACCTGAAGATCTGGATGCCACAGACCTGTATCTAGACTATGTTACTCAATTTTAAGGTTAAGAACTGAGAAAAAAACTCACAATGAAGCACAGATTAATCACTTATAGCCAAAAGAATAGAGGTCACAGCATGAAAAAAAATACAGGTAAACAGCAGTAAAATGCAGTTAAACAGTAATGAATTGCAGAATATAGCAATGAAATATATTTAATCAGTAGATCGCTTTGAATCAGTAACTCACAAATCACAAAAGTAGCAGACAGCACAAATAAAGCAGTGATTCAATAGAATACGGTCATCAATTTAGTGGGGTTACTAACAAGCAGTAATAAATATGGCAAACTAAATGCAGTTGAACTCCTAAGCAGAAGCAGCACAATGAAGTAGAAAGAGGTACATCTTTTTAGCAGGAAGTGAAAATACAGAAGATAATGAGATAATTCAAGGTTCAGAAGGTAAAGGGGTGGGCCTTCCTCACTATAAACAGTAGAATGAGCTGATGTAACGTGACTAGGGGGAGGGTCCAGTATCAACTTTATACTAGAGGCAGGCAACTCAAAGCCACCAAGACTTAAGACCACCAAAGCAACTGGGCAGGTGGGTGGGACAAAAAACAGTTGCACAGATTATGCAGATATACTGTAAAACAGAAGTACAGAAGTGCAGAAAACAGTTGAAAATAAGCACTTATCTTTTTCCAATATCACAGCAGAGCCAATGGCAAAAGGCCTCTCACTGCAGTTTTGAACAGCTTGAGCAAATAAGTACAACTGGTTTAAAACATTGGCTATTAAAGGCAGAGAAACAGAAACCAGCCCAATTATCCAATCAAAAATAACAGTACTGCAGGAATGCTTGTAGCTAGATGAAACCAGATTGATTCTTTCTGCCACAAAGAAAACAGTTAGACCTCTCTAGACAAAAGACTTCACTACAAGCTCAAAGCTCACAAACAGTAACAAATATTCAGCTCCAACAGACAACAAAAATGAGACTAAAAACAGCTGCACTGATTACACAGATACACTGTAAAACAGAAGTGCAGAAAACAGTTTCCAATATCACAGCAGAAAGCCTCTAACTAGATAAGACTGTTTTCCATATCAAGAACCTCATGCCAGCCAGATGAGCTGGTTCAAGTGGAGTAAGACTTAGTTTTTCCAACACAAAATAGATCTCAAGAAGGAGCCACCCCTTTCAAAAACATTTTCACATGAGACAGCAGTGAAAGAGGGGGATCCATGGGCAGACATGCTGAAATGGCCAGCAAATAAACCTTGATTGAGAAGTAAGACATGCCCGTAGGATAGTAACTCACACCAACAATGTAGAACCACAGAAAAATCTGCACTGAATGGGTATTGTTTTTTGTTTTTTTTCTTGCACCAAGAAAAAAATCCATTTGATAATGTATGATTTTCTGCTAGCTGGTTTTCTTGCCTCCATTAATACCTGCTGCACTTCCTCAAAAAACATTCATAAAAGGTATTAAAACTCATTATCCAGGCAGTCAGTTGCAGTTGTTTGCGATGGGATGCATCAAACACCCCTAATGTTGTGAGAGTAACTATGGGCTGTGAGGAAGCTTGTGGTAATTACCTCTGGCCAATTCAAGAAGAATGGAGAAAGTACAGTTGTGTACACTTACCATAAATGTAGATGTTTGAGTGTATTCACTGTTGCAGTCATTACATTTGGGTAATCTGCTGGCAGGTTGCCCTCAGTCAGCCTGAATTCCAAAGTCTTGGGTCCTGCATCAGTTCCTGTCTTCTCTTCCACGACGTCAGGTCGTCAGGGGTATAAAACATGCAGCCAATGCCATTTTCTTTAGTTTTTCTTGCCCCCGATGTCGGGTGCCCCCAAAAAGGTAGCAATATTCTAAATAGTTTTATATATATATATATATATATATATATATATATATACACACACATACATGCATCAATATAAACTTTACCTTCATCTACAAGCAAATACACCACATAGGTTGTAGAAGATAGAGAAGGAAAGATAAACTCTAGAATGACAGGGGGATGGCGGGAGGGTAACCTGGACTGCAACAGTGAATACACTCGAAAATCTACATTTATGGTAAGTGTACACAACTGTACTATGTTCTTTGTGTTTCACTGTTGCAGTCATTACATTTGGGTAGAATCCCAAAGCTATGGTTGGGAGGCTGGAGCTGAACAGCATTAGGTGAGGCTATAAGGTCCTGCAGCACTGCTGTGGCAAAGCTTGCCCTGGACTTAGAGTAGAGAGGCAAATGGTAATGCTTTGTAAAGGTGTGAACAGAACTCCAAGTAGCAGCCTCTAGAATGTCCTTGGTTGGTACTCCTCTGAGGAAGGCTGCTGAAGTAGCTGCAGCCCTGGTGGAGTGAGACCTAATGCCCTTGGGCACAGGTTTGTCATGGTGTAAGTAGCAGAAACGGATGCAATGGCTTATCCACTTTGAAACTGTCTGCTTTGAAATAGCCTTTCCTTCTGATCCTGCAGCATATGACACTAGTAATTGCTCAGTTTTTCATAGAGCTTTAGTCCTGCTCAAGTAGAATCTTAGCTGTTTGTGTACATCCAAGGAATGCAGAATTTTCTCCCCTTTGTTCTGTGGATTTGGATAAAAGGTTGGTAGATGAATTGTTTGGTTAACAGCCACACTGGAAACAACCTTCGGCATAAAAGTAGGATTTGTCCTCAGAGACACCCTGTCTGGGTAAAATATGATAAAAGGCTCTACAGCCATGAGGGCCTGTAGCTCTGAAACTCTTCTTGCTGAAGTAATTGCTAGTAGCAGAGCTGTCTTCCATGATGAGAACTTTATATCAACGGTAGCAGCTGGTTCAAATGGAGGCAGGGTGAGCTTTTCCAACACATAATTGAGGTCCCATGCAGGTAATGGTGATCTTCTAGGAGGCCTTAAATTGTTGGCTCCTCTAAGATACTGCTTTAGTAAAGGATGAGAAAAGACCGGTGCCTCTGTATTGTAATGAGCCGAAATGGCAGAGGCATGGATTTTGATTGATGAGAAAGATAGGCCTTTGTCAAGCATCTCAGTTAAGTACTGTAATATCTGAGGAACATGCGGTTCTGCTGTATCATTTCCTTGTGCTTGATTCCAAGCGCAGAATCTCTTCCATTTGTCAGCGTAAGATTTTCTAGTACTAGGCCTTCTGGCTTCCAAAATGACATCCATCACAGCTTTGCTGAGAGGTGTCATTTGTATGATTACAGGATTAGCCATGCTGCCAGGTTCAGAGTCTGTAGTTGATTGTGCAGGATCTGATTGTTTCGCTGGGACAGTAGTTGTGGTTTTTGAGGCAAGGTCCAAGCTGGGTATTGAGACAAGTTCCTTAGGATTGGGTACCAGTACTGGCAGGGCCAGTCCGGGGCAATTAATGTCATCTTTGGCTTCTCTTGTCTGACTTTTAGGAGGACCTTGGGTAGAAGAGGCAGAGGAGGAAAGGCGTAGACTGATAGGTTTTTCCAACTGAAGGATAGGGCGTCCACTTTCCATGCTTGTCTGTGATAAGTCCTTATGCAGAATCTTTTCAGTTGATAATTGTGAGGAGTGGCAAATAGGTCTATGTCTGGGCTCGCCCATTTCTCTGCTTTCATGCTGAAGACTTGTGGATTTAGTTTCCACTCGTGAGGATCCATAAGGTTTCTGCTTAAATCGTCTGCCAGAGTGTTTTGTTTTCCTGGCAGGAATTGAGCTTGAAGATTTATTTGGTAGGTCAAAGCTGTGTCCCACAGTGCCATGGCTAATCTGCAAAGGGGGTATGAGTGTGTGTGCCCCCTTGCTTGTTTATATACCACATAACTGTGGTGTTGTCCATCTTTATCAGTAGTTGTCCTGGATGAAGTAAGTCCTTGAAGGCTGTTAGGGCATTTTGAACAGCTAGCATCTCTTTCTGGTTGATATGTAGCTGCATTTGATTTGGTGCCCATATGCCCTGCATGCATCTTCCTGCCATGTGGACCCCCCAGGCATAATATGATGCATCTGTTGTTAAGGTTTGGCTGGCAGGGGGTAGAGTGAAAGGCCATCCCATGTTTTGGTGACAGGCCTTTGCCCACCATAGAAACTCCTGTTGCAGGCAGGGGATGAGAGGAATCATTGTTTCCAGACTGTGTGAATGTTGACTCCAAAAACTTTTTAGGTACCATTGAAGTTTCCTCATATGCAGTCTTGCATATGGAATTAGTAGGATGCAGGATGCCACGAAGCCCAGAGCCTGCAGAATTTGTCTTGCAGAAGACTGGCTTTTTGTTGCCATCAGTTTGAAGTAAGTAGTCAGTTGCCTTTGTTTGTCTGGCGTGAGGTAAGCCATCTGGGTAGTTGTATTCAAGCTTGCACCCAGGAATGTTATCTTTTGAGGGGGCACCAGTTGTGATTTCTTTTCGTTTATTTTGTACCCTAGGCATGTTAGAAGTCTTTTCACAAATGCCAGGTGTCATAGGAGAGTGTCCTTGTTCTCTACTTGAATGAGACCGTCGTCCAAGTAAGGATATAGTTGAATACTTCTTTGTCTGCAAGATGCAATTACTGCTGCCAGGCACTTTGTAAAGTCCCTGGGCGCCATAGATAAGCCAAAGGGCAGTGCAGAGAATTGGTAATGCATTAAGCCAGCCTTGAATCTGAGGTATTTTCTGCACGACTGTCTTATTGGGACATGCAGGTATGCCTCTTTTAGGTCTAAAGTCACTAGCCAAGCATTCTTGCCCAGCATGGGCAGAAGCTGTTGCAAAGTGAGCATTTTAAATTTTGGAATGTTCAGGTATGTGTTCAAAATCGATAAATCCAGTATTGGCCGCCAGGCCTTGTCCATTCTGGGTACCAAGAACAGTCTTGAGTAAAAACCTTGTCCTTTTTCCTGTTCTGGTACTGTCAAGGTATTGGACCGACGGATGTATCTCCCTCGGATGGGTCTGGAGCCGCTGAACAGGCACCGGCTTCTGAGGGTACTGTCTGAATGGCCCCAATATCCATGATGGACGTAACCTGTTTCTGTGCCTCTGCCCATTGTTTTTTTGGCAGATCTGGCCAACCATTTGTCATTGGCAGAGTATGGAAATGGAATCTGTATCCCTGTGATATGATGTTTAGTACCCACTTGTCCTGGGTTACTAACTGCCAATTTTGAGCAAAAAGTGCTAACTTTCCCCCTATGGGTGCTGCCAAAAGGTAAGTGCTTGGTGTAGGCAGAGGGAAGTCATTGGGATTGCTTTCTGTAGGTTTGCGCTTTATCTCTTCCAGATTTGGAGGTGGATGCGTCCCATTGCTTTGACCTGTATGAGTCTTGAGCCTGGTACCTGGAACCCTTAGGGTGTCTGGATTTGCCCCTTTGAGCTCTGTCTGACACAGGAAAGGACCAATTCTTTGTAGGCCAGTGTCTACTGAATCTAGGTGGCTGCACTTGTAAGAAATCTTTAACAGTTTGCATAGACTTAGCTTTGTCTTCCATTTTCTTTAAAACCTCTTCTGCCTTAACACCAAACAGAGAATCATGCTGTAAAGGTGCATCTAGCAATTTAGCTTTAACATGATCAGGCAAATTTTGTTCCTTTAACCAGGCATTGCCTCCTAATCACAGATCCAGTAACTGCGGCCCTGCAGGAGGCCTCTAAAGAATCAAAACCACATTGCAAAGTATGCTTTCCAACTTGTTCAGCTGCATGCAATAATTCCTGCAATTCTTTATTCTCTGCACATTCTAAAATCAACATAATTTTCTGTTTCAGCAATCCCATAACATGTTGTTGGTACTTAAGCATATGAAATTGACAGTTTAAGGCCCTGATTGCCAAGGTTGCAGATGTATAAACCTTTTTTCCCCATCTGTCCAGTGCCCCTGAATCTCTGTCGGAGGTGGTAGGGTTTTTTGCTGTTGAGGCTTAACTCCCTTTGGACCCTGTGAAATAGTTTCAGGATCAGCAGCAGGGTTTTTAAATAAAAAATTATGAGAGTCAGGGACCCTGTAATACCTGTCAGGCTTACTGGGAGCTGGAGGTAAGGAGTCAGGGGTCAGGCTTGACTCCGAAAACACATCATCCACAATGTCTAAAACAGGGGGAATGGCTAAAGGCTTGTGCTGAGGGAGAAGAAGGAAATCCCTGAGCCTCTTTTTTGATTCTCTGAAGTCTTGACTCTCCCAGTGAAAATGCTCCCTCAAAGTATGCAAGGTTTCTCCAAATGAATAATCCTCAGGAGGAGATGCAGATGGAATAGACTCCTCAGCATCAGAATCCTCATAGGGAGGTAAAGATAATTCCTGATCAGAAGAGGAATCACAAGAAATAGAGACCTGATCTGAAGATTCATAGTTAGTGTCTTGCCTAGGCCTCTTATCTGGAGGGGGATGGGTACCCCTGATCAAGGTAATAAGGTCTTCAGCCATTTTGATCATCTATTTTTTAGGAATAGAGGCCTGTGCACATGGCTCAGGCATCGTTTTTTTAGTTTTAGAAGGTATCTTTGCCTTTGGTTTTGCAGCTTTCATCGGTTTGATACAAAAATGTTGAGGTCTGAATACACCCTCAGAAGCCGGTGCCTGCTCAGTGGCTCCAGACCCATCTGAGGGAGATACATCCGTCAGTCCAATACCTTGAGTATATACTACTAAAGAAAATGGTGCCAGCTGCATGTTTTATACCCCTGACGACCTGACGTCATGGAAGAGAAGACAGCAACCGACGCAGGACAGAAGACTTTGGAATTCAGGCTGACTGAGGGCTACTTGCCAGCAGATTACCCAAATGTAATGACTGCAACAGTCCGCATGTAGTACTGGAGCAGAATTTTGCCAACTGATTGCTTACAGCAAAGGCAAAAAGATCTATTGGAGGTGTGCCAAAAAGACTCTTTGATTCCGTTTCCATTTCTGAGGGTCTGTCCCCATCCTGCTTAGCTTGTCTGCCCCACAGTTTTGCTATAATGCAATATAATACTGTAGAGTGAGATTATGCTGAAAAGCTATATCCCAGGCTACAGTGGCTAGTCTCCACTCAGAGTAAGATCTGTTTTTCCCCTTATTTATGTACCAGACCATGGTTTTGTCTGTAAACACTTGGAGTACCAGAGACGACAGATACTCGAGAGAGTTGACAGCACTTATGTGAGCTAACATCTCATTTATGTTTATGTCTTTTATTCTGTCTTTTTTGTACCCAAGACCCTACACTTCTATATCCATTGATATTTCTCCAAAACCAAAGTCTGAGGCGTCTGTTGTGACTGACTGTGTTGGAGCAAGAGGGGAGAATAGGCAATGAGGTTCTGAGAAATTTGGTGTATCCACCACATACAGTGCAATGAAAAAGTATTTGCCCCCTTCCTGATTTCTTATTTGCATGTTTGTCACACTTAAATGTTTCAGATAATCAAACAAATGTAAATATTAGACAAAGATAACCCAAGTAAACACAAAATGCAGTTTTTAAGTGATGATTTTATTTATTAAGGGGAAAAAGCTATCCAAACCTACATTGCATACATTTTGCACTCAATTTGATGTTCAATCTCTTGAATCCCTTCAAAAAATGAAGAATCACTTTTTCCTTTATTAGAAACAAACATACAGGAAGGATCAAGAGCAATAAATTATTCCCGAGACAGGAGAAGATATATGTTTAGTTATAGTTATGTACTTACCATAACTTGGCATCTGTGTTATGTGTAGTCACCATTCATCGCACTAGGATCTTGGATCTGACATCGGATCTGAGCTGACATACTCAGACAACAGCTTAGCTCAAGCTCCTCCCCTCCCATGATGCTCTTCTGCCCTCTAACCCCTCAGAACGAGTTTACATAAGGAAAGAAGACAGACCAAAACAACTACCCCCAACATAGGGCCACCAACATCCTGCTAATCTCTCAGGAAGGGGGCTGGAGGGTGAGACCGTAATGAATGGTAACTACAGATAACACATATGCCAAGTTACGGTAAGTACATAACTATAAATCTGATGTTATCTTAGTCACCATTCCTCATGTTAGGGTCAGAGTCCCCAGCTACCTGAATCCTGAAAGGCCTCAAGGAAGAACATGCCGAAGAACCGTGCAGCCAAAGGAAGCCCTTCCTCTAGAAACCAAATCCAACTTATAGTGGGAGAGGAATGTGTGAGAAGACCACGTTGCTGCTGCACAAATGTCATCTAAGGATTGACTATCTGCACACGCAGTTGAGGTAGACACTGCCCTTGTGGAATGAGCCTTCACTGGTGCAGATAAAGGAACACCTTCCGAAGAGTAAATGAAGGATATACACTGCGAAATCCAGCGGGAGACCGTAACTTTTGAAATTCCTCTGCCCTTTCTATTCACAGAAAAAGCTACAAACAACTGGTCTGAGCATCTAAATTCCTTAGTTCTATGAAGATAGAAATGAAGTTGACGATGAACATCCAAGGTGTGCAGAATGTATTCCTTTTTATTGGCATAGTTAGGGAAAAATACTGGGAGATGAATACATTGAGATTAGTTGTTGACGCTACCTTTGGGCATAAAAGATGATATGGTTTCAGAGACACTTTGTCCTTATGGAAAATTAAGTAGGGCGGCTTAATTGTAAGAACTTGCAGCTCAGACACTCTCTTCACTGACGTTACTGCCACTAAAAGGGCAGTCTTCCATGAAAGAAATTTGAGATCACAAGATGCAGCCGGTTTGAAGGGTGGTTTTGTTAATGCATGCAGCACCAAGGCCAGATCCCACAGAGGAGAAGGATGCTTAACAGGGGGTCACAAAAGAAAAACAGCTCTCAAAAAGGTTTTGCAGAGTCGAGAAGAAAAGGTAAAATCATCTCCAAGATGAAAATTTGAAATTGCTGCCAAATGACCCTTGATCGTGGAGAAACTGGCCCCTTCCTTAAATACAGAAGTCAGAAAGAGAAGGATCTCAGGAATGGAAGCTGAAAAGGAGTCTAGATTCTTGTTCTTTGCCCAGATATAAAATCTCTTCCATTTACTGATATATACTTTCCTAGTGGAAGACCTCTGGGAAGCAAGGATAATATCCTTCATGGGCAAGGCTAACCTGGACTTAGCCAAAATCACTGGAAGTGGACATACCACGCTGTCAGATGCAGGGTCTGAAGATTCGGGAGTGGAACCAGAGAAGGATGAGATATAAGATCTGGAGTTGGATCGATCACCCAGGGTGGATGCCTCAAGACAGACCGCAGAAAGGGGAACCACACCTGCTGAGGCCAGAAGGGGCAATGAGGATCAATTGCATCTTGAGGTGTCAGGCTTTCTGAAGTACTCTGGGAATTAAAGCCAATGTGGGGAAAGCATACAGAAGACCCGGAGGCCAATCATGAGTGCCATCCCTGGGGGATTCCCCCTCTGGGGGGATCAATGCGAAGAATTTGCTGCATTTGTGGTTGAGAGGAGATGCAAACAGATCGCAGCTCAGATATCCCCACTGACTGAAAATCTGCTGAGCCACTACTGGATTCAGGGACCACTCGTGAGGGGTCAAAATAGCCCTGCTCAATTTGTCCGCCAACACATTGGATGCTCTGGGAATGTGTGTTGTAATGAGAAAGCACCCCATGGACATCGCTCATTCCCAAACCCTCATGGCCTCAATACAAAGCAGATAAGAACGTGTGTCCCCTTGCTTGTTTATATACCAGACAACCGCCATGTTGTCAGATAGAACTGCAATCGCTCCCTGAGGGAGGCAATCATGAAGAGCTTGCAATGATAGAAGGACTGCTCTCATCTCCAGAATGTTGATATGCAATTTGGTCTCTGAGGGGGAACACATCCCTTGGACCGTCTTTCCCTGGAAATGTCCCCCCACCCTAGGAGGGAAGCATCCGTGGTGACCGGGGGAATTGGTGGGGAGAAAGACCTGCCCACTAAGAAGTCTGGTGAGCAAATCCACCACAAAAGATGCTTTCGACACACTGGGGTGAGGCGAATGGTGAACGACAGGGAATGCAGAAATGCTGACCATTGAACTGCAAAGGTCCACTGTAGAACTCTCATGTGGTACCATGCCATTGGTACCAAGTAAATGGCAGCCGCCATGGACCTTAGAGCCCTGAGAATGTGTGAAGCCAGAGGGCATGTTTGCTCCAGCAGAACTTGAACATGGGTGCGAATTAGAGACACCCGTCGAGGAGGAAGGGCTGCAATCTGTGCAGTGGTATACAAAACAGTGCCTATGAACTCCAGATGTTGAGTAGAAATCAAGGAGGACTTGGCCATGTTTACCGTAATTCCCAACTGATGGAACAGGAAGAGTAAGGTACGTATGTTGTCCAATAGTTGATGCTTTGTAGGAGCCCTTAAGAGCCAATCATCCAAATAGGGAAACACCTGGAGTCCCTCCAGCCGGAAATGAGCTGCCACCACTGCCATGCATTTGGTGAACACCCGGGGGACTGAGGTGAGACCAAAGGGCAGGGCTCTGAACTGAAAGTGATCAGCTCCCAAGCGAAAGCGGAGAAATCTCCTGGACAGTTGATCGACCTTTATATGGTAGTACGCGTCCTGGTGATCCAATGAGCACATCCAGTCGTTGCTGTGCAAGAGGGGCACAATTGACTGCACAGTGACCATCCAAAACTTTTACTTCTGTACAAACAAGTTCAGGCGACTGAGGTCCAGAATAGGACGTAGGTCTCCTGTTCTCTTTGGAACTAAAAAGAAGCGGGAATAAGTTCTGGATCCTCTCTGCCCTGCAGGGACCTCCTGGATGGCTCTTTTTGGAAGAAGGCTCGCAACCTCCTGTCGGACCAGCTCTTTCTTACTGGGTGACTCGTCCGGAAGAGTTCTGGTTTTCGGGGGGGGGGGGACCAAAAATGGAATGCAGTAGTCCCTGGATATAATGGTTAGCACCCATTGATCATTTGTAATATTTGCCCAGGCTAGAGGGTGCATAGATAACCGACCTCCGACTGCCTCCAGGGAAGGACAGTCGGGCAACGTCTCAGGGACGCTGAAAAGGTTTCTCAGAGAAAGGCTCCCTGGAACCTTGACCCTGCAGGCCTCCTCTGCCCCTAGGGCGATGTCTGCCATTGAAACCTCTTCCCCGTCTCCTGGAAGAGGAATCATCTTGGACATCCTGGAAGGAAGACTGCACCTTCCAAAACCACATTTTCTTATTCCCCCTCTGGGTCTTAGAAAAGGACCTTTGAGGGGTAAAAAATCTGATCCCGACAGCCGACAACATCTTCCTTTCCCGTTTACTGTGGGTCAATGTCTCTCTAACGCTGGGACTAAAGAGAGTGGAACCATCAAAGGGGGCATTGATAAACGACGTCTTGAAGGCCTCTGCAAACCCTCGGCACAGCCGGGCATGCCGCCTAATGGCGATGCTTGAACCTGCTGCCCATGAGGACCCTTCTGCTGTGTTGGAAATTAACTTCATGGACGAATTAGCAACCAAATGAAGGGTGGCCAGCTTGGGAGAAACCGCCTTAAATTCCTTCTCAGACATGGACCCCTTGCAGGAAGATGACAGTTCCTTAATCAAATCCCTCTAGAGACGGGTGAAATGAGCAAGATAATTTAAGGCTCGCAGGTTAAAGGAAACCGAAGTGAACACCCGCTTTCTGAATCTGTCCAGCGCTCTCAATTCGCGACTGGGATGGTGGACAGAAGAACTCTGCTCTGCCAACAGCGGCCACTACAATAGCATCAACCGGGACTGCCTTGGACCAGAAGGTTTTATCCGCTGGGAGGCTGAGAAATTTGTCCGCTTTCTTAGGCACTGCCTCCACAGTATATGGCTCCTTCCAAGCCCTGCTAACCACGAGATTGATAAGAGGGTCAGCAGGGGAGATCACCCAAGAGGTAGATGGGCCCGTACCGAAAGCCTCCAGAAATATGGTTTCCTTAGACGGAGATTGGGCAAACAACTGCCTTTGGCCTTGAGGATCTCGAATATGTCTCCAAAGGAGATGTCCTCGGGCAGAGATCTCGGGGACCCTTCCAGTTCATCAGCATCTGTATCTTCAGTTAAAGACTCCATGGGGGAGTCAAGATGTCTCCTCTTACATGTCCTCTTCCTATGAACTTCTTCTGCCGGAGGCTGCAGGGAAGACTCAGAAGAGGAGGGGACCCCATGGGGGAGGCACCCCCCTGGAGACTAGACCAGACAGGCTGACCGGAAGCAGGATGAGGAGATTTGCTCAGATACTGGGGCTGGGTAGAATAATTGTGGACGGGGGAGGCAGTTCTGACAGAGAAGGACCTTTTTTCCACCCAGAAGGTGGACGAACTGGAGGAGGTCCCGTTCCCCCCCTCTCCTGCCAAAAATACGACAGCCGAAGAGAGGGTAGATCCCCCCGGACCCCCTGCTCCGCCGGACAGCACCAGACCAGAGCTCTCGAAAGCTGAAGTGCCTAGGGGCAGAGACCGGTCTGAAAAACCTGGATCCGAATCCAAACCCATGGACCCCGGATCAGCAGCCCAGTCTGGAGGGATGGTCTGTCCTGGGGCTGTAGGAACAGCACCAACTGCCGATCCCAATGGGGTAGGGACCAAAGTGGGGCCTGACACTCCCATCACCTCCACGCTGCGCACCAGTCCCTGTGAATCCAAACCAACAGACAGATGAGGTGCGGTTAAATGGGAAGTGGGAGACTGGGTCCCCGACCTGTGGGCTGGGAAAGCCAGAAGCCCCAACTCCATCTGAGCTTTCAGAAAGGACATCATCCTGTCCATATCCATAGGAAAAACACTACTGGACAATCTGGATGAGATGGAGGACCTGGCTGGGGAGCCGTGTCTGGACTCCAAAGATCTCTTCTTGCGCTCCCTCGAATGAGACCTGTGAGGGGGTGAAAACACCTGCTCTACACTCAATGGATCTGAGGGAAACTCCTCCACAGGCCTCGGATCAGACCTGCTCAGAACCGAGAGAACCAATGGATCTGAGGCAACTGCTCTCGGATCCAAGATGGTCAGGTATGTAGTCAACACACCCATCCTTGGATCTGTGGGTGTCTGCTCCAGAGCCTTGGATCTGGGGGTGGGAACCAATAGCATCAGATCCGAAGACCTGGAGTCCGATCCAGAGGTGGACTGCCTAGAGACTCTGGGACCTGAAGCTCTCCGATCTGACACCGCCCTGGCTGGAGTTGGATCCAAGAACTTTGGATTCGTCAGCCGGGGTTGCTTGGAAGAGACCTCCTCACCTGGAGGAATCTTCCTCTTCGCCCCTGAAGAGTCTGCTTTGGTCAGGGTACCATTGACCAAGGAGCCCCCCTTAACTAAGCGTTTAATCAGCAATTTGTTTCAGTGGTTGACCAGGGCTCTGTGGTTGACGGCAGCGCAAATACTGCACTCAACCTCCAGATGGTCACAGCCGAGACAATAGAGACACTCCTCGTGTCAGTCGGAAACAGGCATTTGCCGACTACATGAGGAGCATCTTTTAAAAGCCAAGGGTCTGTCTGCCATGGCTCAAACCCCAACAGCACTGCCTAAGGAAAATCCGAATACAAGGATCCCAACACAAGCAGAGTTCAAAAACCCAAATAATCCATCTGATACTAATATAACACAATTAGACACTAACCAACAAAACAATTCCACAATCACACCAAGAAAGCTACCTTAATAAAGATTATAACAATGGCTAAAATCC
Organism: Protopterus annectens; assembly: GCF_019279795.1. NCBI lineage: Eukaryota > Metazoa > Chordata > Ceratodontiformes > Protopteridae > Protopterus > Protopterus annectens. The sequence goes on along the minus strand of NC_056744.1, from coordinate 1,359,778,927 downwards.
CCAAAGGAAAAAAGGGTGCCAAATGGCTAAATGTCAAAACCGGGGGGGGGGGGGACAACTACAGCAACAGCCAAACCACTACTACCCACAGGGAAACCTAAATAAAAGGGAAAACCCCAAAACAAGAGAACCTACTTACTTCCCACAAGGAGCTGAGCAATCTGTGTCTGTTTAGATCAAGTGGAAAACAAGATCTGAGGGGTTAGAGGATGGCAGAGCATAATGAAAGGGGAGGAGCTTGAGCTAAGCTGTTGTCTGAGTATGTCAGCTCAGATCCAATGTCGGATCCAAGACCCTAAAGTGAGGAATGGTGATTAAGATAACATCACATCTTTTAGTTTCTTTTAGACAGGACTTCCTGAAGAAACAGACTCAGAATTGTCAGCAATAAACTCCTGAGGGATTGGCATAGCTTTCTGGTAAAGCAGACAGGCACTGCTTGCCTCTTTTCCCAAGACCGACAACAGTAGCTCTTCCCTGCTTGCCTAGGGCACAACAACAGTGATAGAGACCCAAGGAAAAAGATGAGTGGTCCATGGTCACCCACATGCAGCTAAAGCATAGTCTGCATTTAAGATTTGATTCAGTAAATATTGTGCGTCTTTGATTCAGTAAATAGTGTGTGTCTCTGTCTATCTGCAGTTAGCTGCCTGAAGTGTGAAAAAGTGTAGCCATCTGGGCTCATTGAAAGTTGTTAGACTGCTTTGAAACTCCTGTGTTAGTGTTAGTGTTAGCCTGGGAGATTCTGCTTGCATTAAAATCTGTGTTGGTTACATTTCTAGTAATCATTTTAATCGGAGTTGCTGGCTACTGAGACATGTCTGCATATATCAAATGGACACAAGCTGATTTAAGTATACTTTTCTCTGCACTTATTTAAGATTCGATTCAGTAAATATTGTGTGTCTTTGACTCAGTAAATAGTGTGTGTCTCTGTCTATCTGCAGTTATTTCCCCACCCCCTCCCTGTTTCCTGTTGTGGTGTTAATCTTGGTGGCTTTGGAATTGCCTGCCCCTGCTGTAAATCTGTTTTTGCACACTCCTCCTGGACCCATCTCATTTGCTCAATCAACTGAGTGCAGTGAGATCATAGTTTGATTTCAGATACTCCTACCAGTCCCATCTCCTCTGCTGTGTACAGAGAGAGATCACTTGGGAAGGACATTCCCCTATAGTATCTTAATCTGTTCTGTTTCCTCCCTCTACAAAAAAAAAATTCCACTTCATCTGCTTTACTGTATTTGGGTTTCTTCCTACTTTAGCTTATTTTACTTTTGCCTCTTCTTAAAAGTACTCAATTGAATTTATTCTGCTGCCTTTATTACTGCTTGTTAGTAACCTGATTAAATTGTAACTGTTATTCTAAGGCCTTTGGTTTAAGCACTTGGGCTTCAAACAGTTGTTTTACATTAAAAAGGTTTGTGGTCTGCACTGTTGTGGCAGGACAGGTAACATACATCCCTCTAACTTGGGAACTGCTGACTGAAGGCTCAGTGTCTGTTATTCTAAAAGTGTATTAGTTCTGGATTAAGTACTTGGCTTCAGGCCAGTTATTTTACATTAAGAAGGTTTGTGGTCTGCACTCTTGTGGGAGGAGAGGCTAGATTCTGCCCTTCTGAGCTGGGAATTTCTGGTTAAAGGCTTATTGCGCATGCTTACTTGAACGGTTTCTTTATGAAATCGGTACGCCTTGTTTGCTGTAGCATAGACTAGATTCAGGCCTGCTGATCTAGTTTTGTTTGTATAACCTGTGCACTGATCCAGGCCGTCTTTTTTAGAGAAGGTTTCTCTGTACCCTAGTGGCAGGAGTCTGCAGTTAGAACTTGTCTGACTGAAGACTGCTGGAACAGGGCTCAGTTTTGAGCTTTTTAACTGGTTAATTGGGTAAAGTGCTGTTTTGATTGTATCTGCTCTATTTTCTGAAAAAAAAAATATATATATACTTGTTTCCCACCTTTCTGAACTAGTATAGTCCAGTTTTCAGGTCACTGCTGAACCCAGGGCTATGTTACCCATACCTTACTTGGATAGAAGGAAGTTTCATTGTTCACCTGTGAGAGAGGGGGGCTTTGAGCAGCCTATCTGTCCCTGGAAGAGTGGTTTCAGCTCAGAAGTTAGTGGTTTATTGACCGTTTTGGGCTAATTTCTATCTCTTTCACTTCCCTGCTATAAAAACCGCATTTGAGCAGTTTTTGCGCTTGTATTCTGCTCAGCAAGTGCCTTCCAGGTGTTCTGCAGAGTCTACAGCAGCAGAGAGACAAAAGAGAGAATTTGGAGTGATTAAGTATAATTTTTCTGCTTTTCTTGCTGTCTTAACTAATTCCGCCTAAAACGCCATTTTTTTTAGCGTTTCTGTGATTTAAAAGTTTGTTATTGCTACATATTGTACTTATTTGCTGCCTGCACTTGAATTAAGTCATTTATGTGTTTAAATAATCTGTTGAACTATTGTAGGCTACACACTAAAGTGTGATAGCCTTTTCTGTGCATTTAAAGTGTTGTTTTGATTGTATCTGCTCTATTTTCTGAAAAAAAAAAACAAAAAAAATACTTGTTTCCCACCTTTCTGAACTAGTATAGTCCAGTTTTCAGGTTATTGCTGAATCCAGGGCTGTGTTACAAGTTTCTGTGTTACCCATACCGTACCTGGATAGAAGGAAGTTTCTCTGTTCACCTGTGAGAGAGGGGAGCTTTGAGCAGCCTATCTACCCCTGGAGGAGTGGTTTCAGCCCAAAAGTTAGTAGTTTATTGGCCATTTTGGCCTAATTTCTATCTCTTTCACTTCCCTGCTATAAAAACCGCATTTGCGCAGTTATTGCACTTATATTCCACTCAGCAAGTGCCTTCCATGTGTCCTGCAGAGTCTACAGTGGCAGAGAGACAAAAGAAAGACTTTGGAATGATTAGGTATCATTTTTCTGCTTTTCTTGCTGTCTTAACTAATTCCACCTAAAACGCCAGTTTTTAGCGAATCTGTGATTTAAAAAGTGTGTTATTGCTACATATTGTACATATTTGCTGCCTGCACTTGAATTAAGTCATTTTTGTGTTTAAATAATCTGTTTAACTGTTGTAGGCTACACACTAAAGTGTGACAGCCTTTTCTGTGCATTTAAAGTGTTTTGATTGTATCTGCTCTATTTTCTGGAAAAAAAAATATATATATATACTTGTTTCCTGCCTTTCTGAACTAGTATATTCCAATTTTCAGGTTATTGGTGAATCCAGGGCTGTGTTATAAGTTTCTGTGTTGCCCATACCTTACTTGGATAGAAGGAAGTTTCTTTGTTCACCTGTGAGAGAGGGGAGCTTTGAGCAGCCCATCTGTCCCTGGAGTGGTTTCAGCCCAGAAGTTAGTAGTTTATTGGCCATTTTGGGCTAATTTTGATTGTATCTGCTCTATTTTCTGAAAAAAATATATATACATATACTTTTTCCCACTTTTCTGAACTAGTATAGTCCAGTTTTCAGGTTATTGCTGAATCCAGGGCTGTGTTACATGTTTCTGTGTTGCCCATACCTTACTTAGACAGAAGGAAGTTTCTCTGTTCACCTGTGAGAGAGGGGAGCTTTGAGCAGCCTATCTGTCCCTGGAGGAGTGGTTTCAGCCCATAAGTTAGTAGCTTATCGGCCATTTGGGGCTAATTTCTCTCTCTCTCACTTCCCTGCTATAAAAAATGCATGTATGTGGTTTTGCGCATCGGGCAGTGCCGGTTAGCTAAAGTTAAACTATTCTCGGCTCCACAAAGTCTACTCTTTAATTTTTCCCTTGGAACTACACAAACCTTCAACTTTAGCACTCAAACCATTCATTTCACAGTCAAGCACTTGCTTAAAACTCATAGCAAGCACTAATTAACCCTAGCACTAGACCCCCCCTATACTGTCCAGAAGGACAAGACTATCTTTTCGTCCCCACCAGCCAATCAGAAAAACAGCTTACTCTGCCTATTCAGGCATGTCCAAAGGGCAGTTTCCAGTGTACTCTCCAGTCCAACTGGTGAATCAGGGCAATTTGAGGCAATGTTACAACTGCCTCATGTACACAGACAACCCTCTCCTCCTACCACCAAACACTAACATATGCGAGAGATGCAATTATACAGCCAAACTGGAGGCAAAGTTCTCTCAACCCAAAACTGGAACTGACAGTCAAGTGGAGAAGGGTAATACTTGCAACACACCACCAGTCTCACATAGACCTAGTAAACCAACACCGGCAAATAACACACATGAATACATGAAAACATACTCAGAGGCCCTAAATAAAAATCTGCAAAAGCAACAGAGACCTCCAAAGCAGACATCCAAGCAACATTCATACCCTATCACCAACCATGAAACACATACGTCACATAACCAGTGTGCCACGCAATCACAGCCCTTAAGGCAAAATAACATACCCAGCACACTAGTAATAGGCAACTCTACAGTCAGGCACACTGATGTCCCACTAACTAGGCTGGACAAGGAGAAGGTTACAGTTAGCTGCCTGTCGGGTGCCAGGATCCGACACATAACACAAGCACTCAGGTCACTCCAGAACAAGTACAAATACAACTCTGTCATTGTCCATGTTGGTGTGAATGACCTCAGATGTACCTCCCTGGACTACATGAAAAGAGACATAGAAGAGCTCTCTGATCATGTAGCCCAGACTGGTATGACCCTGACCCTGAGTAGCATCCTGCCCTCACAAAGAATGATGCCACAGTATAAAGAAAAAATGATCAATTTCAACAACTGGCAAAGTTTCTGGTGTCATTCAAAGAGGATCCAGTATCTGTCTGCCTGGGATGACATGTTCGACAAGTCGCGTTGCTTCGCAAGAGATGGCTTGCACCTGTCACCCTTAGGATTTCGAATATTGGCCAAGGCTCTTGCCGTCCCCATAGTGCCTTTTTTTAGGCAAGCATCAAAAGACAAACCCACCACCATAAATAGCACAAGTAACCAAAAACTGAGGGTAATGCTACTCAATGCCAGAAGTCTAAACCTCAAAATGCACGCGTACTCGAGGCACTCCTTAGCATAGAGAACATCGACATCTGTGCAGTAACATAAACCTGGTTTAAGGCTCCTGAGAGCACCCCAGCACTACCAGGCTATAACTCATACCATACCTTTCGGCCACAGAACCAGGACCGAAACACAAAAGGCGAGGGTGTATCCATATTCATCAAGGATACCCACACCTCCAGGTTAGTGGCATAGCACAATGCATCAGAGATCATCCATGTGCAACTAACAACGGGCAAAACTGCAATCCAAATTGTAGCTTGCTACAGATCATCCACCATGACCCAGGACCCCCATTCCACATTTCTAGAGACACTGGGAAATATGAAGGTCCTACCAAACACCCTAATACTGGGTGATTTCAATTACCCAAACATAAACTGGGAGAACTACTCAAGTACTAACTCCCTTGCCCAACGCTTCCTAGAATTTATAAACTTGAATGCCCTGGATCAACTGATCAACACCCCCACCAGAGGGAACAACATATTGGACCTGGTCATCACCAATATGGGCGACCGTGTTCCACACCGAAGGTCAGCCCCTCGCTGGTTAGATCAGACCATAGACTAATCACTCTGGATATCCACATTCTGCCCCTCCCCCAATCAAGGAAACCACCGTGAAAAACTTTTCAAAAGCAAACTTCACGTTACTTAAGACAGAGGTGGAAAGGTTCACAGCCTCCATGCTAAAGGACAATGCTGTCCAAGCTGCAGAAACCTTTACAAAGGCACTCTATGAGCATCTGCAGGAATGCATGGATTGTGCTATCCCAAGTAAAACCAAGACTCACTCCTCCAAGAAAAGGAAACCAGTCTGGTGGACCCCTGCCATAAACAAGCTATACAATAGAAGAAGGAAACTAGTACAAAAAGGAGGAAAATCCTAAGAAGGAAAGACATCCCTGATCAGTAACAGCAAGAAACTACGATCCCTCATTAAATCATCCAAGGCTAGTTTCGAAAGAAAAATTGCCAAAGACTCCAAAGGTAACCACAAAGTGTTTTTTAGCTATGTCAAGAACCTAAGTGGAAACTCTCAGATCGGCTCTGAGTTAGTGCAGAATGGCACAAAATACACTGAACCAACTGATACTGCCAACATTCTGGCAGACAGGTTTAGTGCAAACTTCACCCCCTAAAGGGCCCATAACCATACCAGAAGAATGTAGGGCCCCGTCAGTCACCGACACACAGGTTAAAACAGCCCTATCCAAAGCCAAAAACACAGCTTCAATGGGACCGGACGGTGCCCCAGGCTGTGTCGTACAAGAGCTCCAAAATGAACTAACCCCTCACCTAAACACACTGTTCAAACTCAGCCTCTCTACAGGCTACGTACCCACAGAGTGGCACACAGCAACAGTTATCCCACTCCACAAAGGGGGAGCCACAACAGACCCCAGGAACTATCGCCCTATAAGCCTGACTAGCTTGGTCTGCAAGGCTATGGAGCGCATCATCAAGGAACTCATTAACAGAGACATTGGGAACCTCAAAACCTTGGACCCTACCCAGTTTGGCTTTGTTAACGGCAGATCATGCCTCCTAAACCTGGTGGACTTCTTTGAGATAGTTACCAAGGCATTACACGAGGGAAAGGAGGTCCACACAGCCTACCTAGACCTCGCAAAGGCTTTTGACACCATTCCCCATTCTAGTATCATAGACAAGCTCACCAGCTTGAACATAAACCCCTAAGTCATAAGATGGGTTGCCAAATGGCTCATGGATAGAATCCACATGGTGAGAGTTGCAGGCTCTACGTCCTGGTTACAAGTGGTATCCCCCAGGGCTCAGTCCTAGGACCCCTCCTGTTCGGTATATACTTCTCAGAGGAATAGGCAAGCATAGGAGGACTATGGCTGACCAAGTCCGCAGACGACTGTAAAATAGGGGCCATAATTGATTCTCCGGCTGATACAGATACCCTCCACAAGGGTCTCACTGAGACGGATACCTGGTATCAAAATCATGGCCTCAAGCTAAATGCCAAAAATTGCATAGTCATCCCCTTTGGAAAAAATAAAGTACCCGCGAACTACCACATAGGTGGTAGTCCCCTAAATACAGAAAATGTAATAAGGGATCTGGGGACCCAAGTAGATAGTAATCTCTCCTTTGATAATCATATTGCCAAGGTGGTTAGAAAATCCTTCTATGTGGCCCACCTAATCACAAAAGGGTTCACATCTAGAACAAAAGAGGTTCAAAAGTTCATAGGTAGATACTAGGCTATCTGCCCTAGGGCATTTATAAGCCTAGCCAGAGTGTATTTGGCTTCCGCCTCCCTATTAGATTAGCCTACTGTGCCTCTGTAAAGTAGGTCACAGAAGGTACCCTTTTAAGATTAGTTTACTGTGCCTCTGTCTAGCAGGGACACAGGAGAGATCCCAAGGGTGAATTTGCGATTTCCCATCCACGAGTCCAAATTTCACTTGAAGAGGGTCAGCAAGGGGCTATGTCTAACATGAACTGGGATTCTATTCCAGAGTGAAGGGAGCCTTTGGGAAATGAATCTGTCCCTCCAGCATGTCCTATTTATTTTGTGCTGAGGTTTAGGTCCCTGGAGCGTGTAGCTCTAAGGGACTTGGATTTTTTGAGGTGGAGCATGTCCATTAATTCTGGGTTTGACATGGCTTTGTACGTCAGGCATAGATCACCTCTGAGTAGGCGGTAAGCAACTGAGTAGAGCTGGAGTTTCTTTAGTCGAGCTGCATAGGACATCTGTTTGTAGCCCATGATCCTCTTGGTGAGGTACTTTTGGGGTCTCTCCAGTTGCTGCAGGTGTCGGGTAGGGTACATCCCAAAAGGGGCATTGTATTCAATTATGGGCCTGATGATTGACGAGTAGAGGGGCACAATGACCTCTCTTGATCTAGATGCAAACCTTTTCATGATAAGGTGGGCTATATAGAAGGTCTTTCTAACCACTTTGGCAACGTGATTATCAAATGAGAGATTACTATCTACGTTGATCCCCAAATCTCTAATTACTTCTTCCGTACTTAATGGATTACCACCTATGTGGTAATTTGTGGGCACCTTGTTTTTCCCAAAGGGGATGACTATGCACTTTTTAGCATTTAGCTTGAGGCCGTGGCTCTGGCACCAAGCATCCGTCTCTGTGAGACCCTTTTGGAGGATGCTTGTGTCAGCAGGAGATTCGATTATGGCCCCCAGTTTGCAGTCATCTGTGAACTTTGTCAGCCATAATCCCCCTGTGTTAGCCTGAACCTCAGAGAAGTATATACCGAACAAGAGAGGTCCCAGAACTGAGCCCTGTGGGATGCCACTTGTAACTGGTTTGGATTCGGACTTGGCACCTGAGATTCTGACCATGTGGGTTCTATCTTTGAGCCAGTTTGCAACCCATCTTGTGATATAGGGGTTGATATTTAAGCTGATAAGCTTATTTATGATGCCCGAGTGGGGTATTGTGTCGAAGGCTTTTGCGAGGTCCAGGTAGGCTGTGTGGACTACCTTGCCCTCATCTATGGCTTTGGTAACTGTTTCAAAGAAATCAACTAGGTTTAAGAGGCAAGATCTGCCCTTAACAAAGCCGAATTGGGTAGGGTCCAGTGTCTGGAGGCTCCCAATGTCTTTGTTTATGAGTTCCATGATAATACGCTCCATAGCTTTACAGACCAGACTAGTCAGGCTTATGGGGTGATAGTTTCCGGGGTCCGTTGTGGCACCACCTTTGTGGAGTGGGACCACTGTAGCTGTACGCCATTCTTTGGGTACATATCCTGTAGTAAGGCTAAGTTTGAACAGTGACTTAATGTGAGGGTTCAGTTCTTCTTGGAGCTCGTGTAAGACACAGCCTGGGACACCGTCCGGTCCCATAGATGCTGTGTTTTTTGCTTTGGAGAGGGCAGCTTTCCCCTGTGCATCTGTGATGTCAGGGAGGTTACATTCAGTTGGGATAGGCGTTTGCTCCTTTGGGGGGTAAGGGGGGGGGGGGGGAGTTTGCGCTGAATCGGTCTGCCAGGATGTTGGCTATGTCTGTAGGTTGGGTATATTTTTTACCATTATGCAACAATTCAGAGCATATCTGGGAGTTTCCGCCCATGTTTCTGACATAACTAAAGAAGGCCTTGTGATTATCTTTAGTGTCTAGGTCAATTTTTCTTTCGAAACTGGCCTTTGATGATTTTATGAGGGATCGAAATTTCTTGCTAATACTGATCAGAGATGCCTTCCCTTTTTGGGATTTTGCTCTGTCATGTAGTAGCTTCCTCCTTCTGTTGTATAGCTTATTTATGGCCGGGGTCCAACAGACCAGTCTCCTGTTTTTGGAGGAGTGGGTCTTGGTTTTAATTGGGATAGCACGATCCATGCATTCCTGCAGGTGCTCATAGAATGCATTTGTAAAGGATTCTGCGGATTGGGCTGTATTATCCTCTGGCCCAGGGCCTTTGAAGGATTCCACCTCAGTCTTGAGAAGTGCAAAGTTGGCTTTGGAGAAATTCTTTACAGTGATTTCCTTGGCTGAGGGTGGGGACGGGATATGGATGTCCAGGGAAATTTGTTTATGGTCTGATCTTACCAATGAGGGGTTTACCTCTGGTGTGGAACATAGAGTCCCCATGTTGGTGATGACCAGGTCCAATATGTTGTTCCCTCTTGTGGGAGTGGTGACCAGTTGTTCCATTGCATTAGAGTTTATAAATTCAAGGAACCGTTGTGCCTCTCTACTCATCATTCATTAGACCTATCATTGAATACAATGCCCCATTTGGGATGTACTTTACAAGACATCTGCAACAGCTGGAAAAGCCACAAAAGTACCTCACTAAGAGGATTACTGGCCTCAAACAGATGCCCTTATGCAGCCTGACTCAAGAAACTCCAGCTGTACTCGGTTGCATACCGCTTACTCAGAGGTGATCTCTGCCTGACATACAAGGCCATGTCCAACCCAGAATTGATGGACATGCTCCACCTAAAAGAAAAACAAATCCCGGAGAGCCACATGCTCTAGAGATATAAACCTCACCACAACGATAAATACGACATGCTGGAGGGATAGATTCCTGTCCCAGAGACTCCCCCATGCTTTGGAACAGGATTCCAATACACATCAGGCAGAGCCCCTCACTAACACTCTTCAACAGAAACCTTGACGGGTGGATGGGAAACAGAAAATTTACCCGGGGGATCACTAGTGGCTCTGCTGGACAGTGGCGCAGAGAACTAATGACTCTGCTGGACAGAGGCACAGGGAACTAATCTAAGGTGGTGGCGAAGGCCAACACATTCTGACTAGGCTTATAAATGCCCTTGGGCAGATAGCCAAGTACTTACTTATGAACCGATGAAAAGGCTACTTAACTGTCTTTTTGTGGCTTGAAAAAGGTAGAACAGAGGAACCGGTCAGGTGTTCCATGGTTAGGACAAAATTGGCGCCCAATTCCCAGGGAAGCTTATCAGTAACAGTCAGTAAACAGGTAAGTTGTATAAAAAAAAAAAGTAACCCCCCCCCCACCAAAAAAAAAAGGTAAAAAGCACTTCAAACCAATTACCGCAACACCAAAAAGTAAAAAAAAAAAAAAAACACACCAGTTTATCCAGGGAAAAAGTAGTTTAAAATATGTTTTAACAAATTCTTTTTACAAAAATATTTCTGTTTAAAAGTGATCAACAATCATGACAGTGAGTAAACACTTTTTCCTAGCTTCAAGCTTTCTGTCACAAAAATAACATTGTTTTTCCCTGAAAGGAACTTATCTGCGAAGCAATGAAACATTTTCACCTGACTGTCAATTCTCGAAAGCCCAAAAAGGAGCACTCTGTTCTGCTGCATGAAAGTTCTGAAGAGCTTTGTAGCCAAATTTGACTTTTAGTCAACTCGAGCTGATGGTTTGGGTGCATGAAAGTTACTTGAAGCTTTGGAAGTTGGACTGTTCTGATATCCTTTGCAGGATACAATAAATATAGTTTAGGGTATTACAGTAGTGATCAGTATGAAGAACATGCAGTTATTAGATTTTCAAAGGAAGAGAAATTAAATGATCTAATGATCAGTGAGTTGTTAGCAGAGATGGCACAGACCTACAAAATAAATTGCTAAATGCATCTACTGATTTATGGATTAAAAAGACTGAAATTGGGTTGCTATAAGATTCTGTTTGCAACTTTTAAGTAACATGCCCCCATTTCAGAGGCAGTGTAAGACTCCAAAGAAGCTGAACTCTGTATGAAAGAAGCTATCAAGGAATAGAAAAGGCAGATGTGGTACTAAAAGGGAATTTAAGGGAATTTTAACATTCCAATTTAGCCAGTGAAAAAAGAAGGTGAATGATGGCACCTGATAACTGACTTGAGGTTAGTGAACAATTACGTCATCCAATGGTCATTTTGTAGCAGCTTCACCTGAATTAATAGCTTTGCTACGTAGTGAATACAAAGTAACTTCATGTCTTGACACTGTTTTTCTTTTTAACCTTGATGCCAGAGTCTGCATTAAGGTTTGCTTTTACACATGCAGTTAACAACAGCTGCTTACCAGCATGCTACAGGGATTTCAATACATACACACATATATATATATATATATATATATATATATATATATATATATACATATATATATATTTGTGTGTGTGTATGTGTATATATATATATATATATATATATATATATATATATATATATATATATATATATACATATATATATATATATATATATATATATATATATATATTATCAAGGTTCATTTCAGATTTTGGAATCACTGAGGTTTGGAGACAATGGACTCCAACAGTGTCTGACATTCTAATCCAGAGCCCTACTGAGAAGGAACAGATAAATTTTGTTTGCCATCCTTTTAGCTTTGCTAAAACCTGGGTAGAAAATGGACATTGACAAAGTTCAGCTCATGCAACCAGGCATGACATTTCTACAGGTTTGCGTCTTTCGGCTTTTCCCGGTTAGGGGTCGCCACAACGGAACTCCGGTCCGCTAATGATTGGCAGTTGATTTTTACGTACCGGCTTGCCAGGCCTGACGCAACACCTTTAACGAAGGTACACCCATTCACGCATGTCTCCACGCCGAAGACACTCTATCTGAGAATCGAACCGGACAGCGTCTTACTGTGAGGCGACAACGCTACCGCAGCACCACCACTGCGGGTCTCATGACATTTCTAGAGGTAACTGTTAAAAAAAATGGCAAGACTGCCCGTATCTGAACAGATTACAGCCATTCATCAGGTACCTCTCCCTACTATTCTAACGGAATTATGAGAGTTCACAGGTTAGTCATTTTCCCCATAGAATTTACATAAGATTTTATTCAAAAGGCAGAGCCACATGTAACCTCATGTTACAAAGTGTAGAAAACTTGTATAAGTTTTTACAGAATGGAAATCTGAAAGCCATGCAGATTTTGATCATTTGAAAAATGCACCGATTAATTCTGCTATATTAATCACTGCTGATCCAACACAATCTCATTTATTTATTTCTATCTGCAAATCAGGAAAGTTTGACTGAGCAAATTAAAAAAAAAAAAAAATTTTTTTTCAGTAGAGGCCAGATGACAAAAGCTACCCATAAAAGTTATACAATGTCATGCACTAACACAAAAAATAAGTTGCATAGGTAACAACTGCAGTACAGAGAGAGCAGATTAAACAAAATCTTTCAATAAATTCAAACCCTGCAATATTGTGATGAACCTACACTGGCATGCATTGGGTAAACATAAGTTACATTACAATGAAGTAGTAGGTATTTGTGAGCAGTAAAACTGGATACTTTGGCAAGATACCAAAGATCATGTTGATGTGGAAAGAGAGAAAATACTACAGACAAGATATTTTTAAATGAGAGAGAGGTACAGCAGTTGATTAGTACTTAGATAAACTTCCAAGCATGACGAATGATGTAAGAGAGATTTGTATTTTGAAACAGAGTAAGGGTTAGAAGGCAGAATACTGCATTTAGTAACATTAAGATCAATGAAATAGTAAATTAAACGATAGTTTTTGGTACTTACAATGAAAGTATTAGCCTGAAGTTGAGCAGGAGGACAGCCAGGAGTTAAATGTTCAAGGTGATTTTTGAAAACTTTTAGTTTTTTTAATTTGCTTAAAGTGCAGTGATAAGGAGTTCCAAAGTTTGGAAACATGGCAGGAGTGCAGCGAGTCACCAGCAGTACATTTAGATTTGGTGGCGAGTAAAAGTGATTTATTTTGACAGTTTAGTTCCCTGGCTGGGCACTAATATTTTACGGTGTTTTGTAGGGCTGGACTGTTTTCTGGTTTACATATTACATTATGGGCAATAAGTAGTTGTGAGTCTGTAAGATGTCACTGGAGCTCTAGCCAGTATGATTCTTTTAAAATAGATTAGAGGCAAATCCAGCAATTTTGTTGCAACAGTTGTCTAGTTTCATTTTGTTTGGTGCTATGATAGTTTGATAGTGTTTACTTCTGTATAATAAATCAAGTTCTGGTGTTTTTTTAACAGTTTAAAGAAGTTCATCAAATTTTAGGTCTTCATCTATTTTTACTCCAGTACACCTTTTTTGCCTCATTTTTTTCTCCAACCACTGCCCATCATATTACTAGCCTGGCACCCAGGTACCAGCTTGGCACATCTGAGCATCCATCTGGGGGTTCGTTTTTTTTTTGCTTTACTGTTGATAAATCACACATGCAGTTGACATGAAAACTTAGTACTGGGCAATTATATATACAAGTCTTGTATGAACAATGGGTAAATTTGCCTACCTTTTTATTACAGTACTTCATCAGAGGTTAGTAAGAGGTATACACCGGAGTACTGATAACATATTGGTTGTCTACTAGGAAGGACACGAGTTCCATTCTCAGCCAGTATCACCTGGCAGAAAGACATATAATGTTACTTCTACCGCTTTCATCTTACCCATACCTACTACAGTACCTGGCAAACAGTATTATATGTTGTTACAGGTCCTTAGTACTTACACAATTTAAGGACATCCATTAAAGGCATGGTCATTAGACCGTGGTAGCACTTAAACACAGTGAGAGGCAAGCAGAAGAAGTCATTACTCAATACCAGGGTTTACAAATTAAATGGTTACATGAGACTACAAAATTCTTCATAGGAAACCATATCTCTAATTAATTTTTACACAGTACAGCACACATCCTATTTTGTGAGTGTTGGGTCTTATTTCTCTTATTTTGATTGTTACCCTTCATAATATAAGACCAAATGATCAATGACAGAGCTATCAATGCTGAATAATGTCATTAAGGACAGAGGCTGGCAACAGGTATTAGAATGAAATGAAGGGGGACCTTAACACAGGGGAAATGTGTAAATGAAATTTTAGTAAACTTTTTTAGCTTGCTTCTTAATTATTCCTGCATTTGGAGAACACATCAGCCGACACTGCTGAGAAATCTTAACAATGGATAAGTGTGTGGCTACAGTTAACATGTTGTTAGCTCAAATCAAAGGAATATGGTAAGGCCTTGGCTGACTGCCACAGTCTGAACCTTGTTTGAATGACAACTGAACTAGGAGTGATATACTGTTTGAGAAGATGCATGGATTGGGGGGGGGGGGCAATGGAATCAGCACTACCAAGCTCAGGAAAAGAGGACATTTAAGACAATTGAAGGCATCAGTTGAAAGTACCTCTGAATGTATTCATGAAAGCTGATCTAGTTTAAAATTTGCAGTTGTTTTGCATACTTTAGCTGTACTGCTAGCAGGAGGATAAAAAATTCTGGTTATACTGACTAAATTTGCTTTAAGTGTTTTTTGTATGTCATTTGACATCTACAGGTTTCTTTATGAGCAGGGTGCAATGTTGTGCAGTGTTTTCTGGAGACTGCACCGTTAGATAGTCTAGGTTCAGAACAAGTGCATCTGACAGCCAGTAACTCATTTATAATTCAAGACAAATGCAGGCTTGAGACCTGTCTAGCCAAGGGTAAGCTCAGAACTTGCACAGACTGGTGGCAATAATGAAGAGCTAGGGGAGCAACCTTGTCTCTTGGGTTCTTGTCCTTGTGGAGATGTATCAGCATATGACTGGAGATGCATGGACCACCTTACCACTGGTCCCCTTGTGAACAGCTCTCAATGATCACCATCTTTTTGGTCTCAAACAAACCCACAAACCTTCTCCTGATAGCATCTGTATCTGGCAGGAATGAATCTCTAACATCTACACCTGTTATACTTTTTGTACTTCTCCCTGAGATGAAAAAGGCAATGCTGGCTCAGACCTTGGCTGCTAACTTAATATGCATATGGACATGCAACGCTTATGCTTAGGTGTGCTAACATAGACATTTACCAGTGACAAGGACAATTTATGACCTAAATGCCAGCTCTGTGGCTCAGTATATAAAACCCTAACTATGACCCAGATGGGCCACAGGGTAAATTAGCAATACGAGTGGTGGCACCAGACGGTGGAAGTGACCGACAATATTAAGTGGGGAGAGTTAGGTAGTCCAAACTGCTGCAATGCTGACACCTACTGAAGAAAGTATTTGGGCCAGTAATGTGTGATTAGCTCAACCAAGTTGTGAAAGCAGAGTCACCCAATGGCAGGGAAAGCAACATTTAAAAATACCCTGTCTCCTCACAGTAGGACAGATTGCACCCTACAGCACAACTGGGCTATTCAGAGGTAGCCCAGGAACGAACTGAAAAACTTCCACTTTTCTGAAGCATACAAAGCGGACTGCTGCTTGTAGTACAGTGGTACCTAGGAAGTACTACATTTTGGGTGCACACAACTCACAAACATGACAATATGAGAATCAATTTTTGGAAGCACTGTTTGTTGACTATGCAAATGCACAAAGGAAATGCAATGCAGCTCATTGCAAAAAATAAATAAATAAAATCTGTTTCCGATAAGACTACTACAAAATAAATGTCAGATGGATACTCTCTGCTCTTACACAAGCATTTATCATACTGATATTATTGCATTCAAAGAATTGTACTAATGCGTCTTTCTCTGCATAGTATTTAATCTCTTTTGTAGAGTAACTACTTCTTTTGTGTTATTGCTTGTACTGCTCTATGAGCCCAGGTTGTGGCTGAAAATGATCAAAAGGCCAGCTCACTTACCCTTTCAACAAATAGCAATAAAATAATAAATAAATATACGCTGCTGATGCCAGTGGAAAAGATAAATCTCTAAGAAGGCAAAGTGAAATGACTAGGATGACATTCGTACATATCAGAGATCAGTAACAGATTAACTGTCTGCAGTGACTGCACTGCTTTAAAAAAACAAACACTGGAAGATTACAATATTACAGTTGTAGCACAAACATTTGCTTAATTATGTGCAAAACTTAAGTATAATGAGTGCTAAGAAAACATTACCTCATTGTATCTGTTACTAGGAATCTTGATGCTGGTTTTCTTTACTTCCATGTCTATAACCAGACCCTGGACAACAGGCAGTGTGTACTGGTAATTCCTGAAGTCCTAAAATGGTGACAAAGAGCATTATTTAAAAGAACGCACTGAACATGTGCCGCAAAACAAAAAAAAATGCTTATTGCTTATGCATGTCTAAAGAAAATTTCCAGATTACACTGAGTCTGTTTATAACAGTGACTAGCAGCTTCATTTTTGAGGTCTTTCTCAGAACCACTTAGAGGATAAAGTACAAGGAGCACCACCTCTCTCCAGTCTAAACTGCAGTACTCTAATCACAATTTTAAAGGTACAATTTGAATTTATTTATCAATTCTAACATCATCCTAAACTGCCCAAACATCTCTAATTCTCATTTCGTCCATCTCCACTCTGGGTAAAATTACAGAATTATTAATTACTCCTAGTTTGCTTTTTATACCACCCATCCTGCCATTTTCCTCACCTTTCAGTACTTCCTTTTCCCCAAGCTATACTCTCATCCGTGCCAAAATTAAGAACTAAAACACTTCCCTCCCTCTTCAGCAGTACATTAGGTGACAGCTAAATGATTGCATCTCCATTTCTTATCCACAGTACCTTAGATGGTAACTAAGCACTGCTCCTTTTTGTGAAGTCTTTCTAGTTGTTCTAGTTCCTACAAACAGTGACAGAGGTAAAAGTTACTATAGAATTTTGTTCCTCTTCTGAGGCACACAGAGTTAAAGTACTGTTACCACTCCATTACTCCTACACTTACCTACAGTGCCACAGGTAAGGGTTATAGTAAAAAATCTCCATCTCTTATCCACAGTACCTGAGATGGGAGCTAAAGTACTGGTACCACTCCACTCCAGCATATATCTTAAACTACAGTGCCACAGGTAATGATTATACTACTGTACCAGCATCCTTTACCCGAGTACAGTACAGAACAGCTAAGCACCGTTACCACTCCATCCCTTAGCCTCATCAGCAGTGCCACTGATAAGGGTTATGTTACTGTATCAGCATCCCTTATCCTTAGTACACCTGGAAATGTACATGCACAACCCTCAAAACAGGGCCTTTCTCACTCTAAATTCACTAACACCTCCCTATCATAGCAAGTAGTAATGGCCTAACATCAAAGGAAGCTCTCACTTTAATGATGCCATACTACTAAGTATGTTCTTCTACATATTCAGCCAATACTTACTATTTATTTTCCGCTCATGCCCTTCCATAACATTCTCATTTCTCTAGTAATGATCAACTGTCTCTCTCCATGTATTTAATTTTTCCTCCTGCTCATTACTCCTTATCATATCTTTCTATTCCTCTGTCTATTTTGGCAGCAGAATAATTATTTATCACTTCCATATACAATTAGACATACAGGCAATATTCTGAATAACTACGTATTAGTTTGCTTGACAATGTCGATCAACTTCTTCAGTGTGTCTTCCTACATGCAATACATATTGTATTCTTAATATTTCTGTAAATGCATTACAATCTGTTTGTGTTTTTATCTGTTGTGGGATTTTCTCCCCTTGTTTATAATTACTTATCAGCTACTGTAAAGTGTTTTTGTGTGCTTCTGTGCAGTCCTTCTTCCCAACTCATTGTAAAATATTTAATCTGTTGTAAGGCTTTCTCCTCTTGTATATAATTACTCAACTGCAATTAAATGTTTTTGAATTTGTTGCAGAGCGTTTCTCCCTGGGCCTCCACTGATCAGTCAGACAAAGGACAAATAAAACAAAATGAAGAAATAAATAATACCTTAGAGAGGAGCTAAGCAACATTACCACTTCATCTCTACCCATATCTGCAGTACCACAAGTTAAAGTTTTACTACTGCGTTGTTGCTCTTTATCTGTAGTACGTTAGGTGGGAGCTAAAATACTGTTACCACTCCACTAAAATGAAAGTTATGTCCTTACTATAACAATGGAGCTATACTCTCCCTCTCCACCCAGCTTAACTGACTGGTTGTCCACCCTTGTGGCAGATTCAAGCAAGCAACTTTCCACAGAGCATCTCCAACGTTTGAACTTCTTTGTTCTCCCATAATGCAGTGTGTCCCTACTGATCCTCAGATCAAGTCTTCCCCATGAAATACTATAATACTAAGGAGGCCCGGAAAAAGGCTTCATATTTAGGACTAACCAGATCTATCCAGGATGGAAAATGACAATACTGAAGGGGATGGCAGAAGGGTTGCCCAGGCAGATGAATAGGGGCAATAAGGATCCATCATTAAGGTAAGTAAATAACTTTTGAAGCCTGTAAGTCCCTTCTGTCCATCTCAACTGACAGAATCCCCAGCTACTTCCTTATTAGGTGACATTATGGCAGGATACCCTTAAGGACGGCATATCTAAGATGTCCAAGAACTTGATTTTACATCAAGTCCATAGTTTTTGATAAATGTGTGCATTATTTTCCATATTGTTACAGCATAATCATCATCTACAGAAGAATTCAAGGAAAAGGCCATAGACATTGAAATCAACCTTGTGGAATGTGACTTTAGTTTGTAGTCAAGATGTTTGTTACTTATATAAAATATGAAGGTGATGTAACAGGACAGCCATATGGAGAACATTACTTGGGAATCTTTGTTTCCTATTCTTGCTAAGAAAAAGTACAGAGTTGGCTGTCTTTACTAAGGGCTTTGTACTCTGAAGGGAGAAAGGTTATTGTGTGTGAACATCAGCAGTATGCACAACCATATTTTCCTTTGTTAATATGATTAAGGAAAAAAACTAAAAAATGTATAGTTTTGTTCAGGGCTGTCTCAGAAGCAATATTAGGTGAGGCCAGAGCACCGGAAACCAAACCTGCTTGGGCCAAAAAGGTGCTGTAAAAACAACTTTTGCCTTGCAAAGAGAAGTTTTCTGAAGAAACTTTGTCATCAGGGAAGAGGATGAAAGGCATACAACTACACCAGGTAAGCAAGGGTGGAGGAGATTGCCTCTAGGTATCTGTCCCTTTGAGGGATGATGGCAAAATAGCTGCTTGGGGAGGCAAACCGGTCACAGCAAGGCTGAAATGTGGAGCTAAAGTTCTTGTGTACTTCTACGCAGTTGAGGGAACCACTCATTAGGCATCATAATACAGTGACTAAGCCTCTCCACTGGAAGGCTGACTCAACCTGCAGGGTGCATTGCAATCAGAAAATACTGTAAAGACAGTTGATTGACACACTCTCATGGCCTCTCAGCACAAGGGGTATGATCAGGTTACCTCTGCTTGGTTATATACCACACAACAGAGGTGGTACATAAACAACTGTCTGTGTGTACTGAAATCACACCCTGGGGAATGAAGTCTTACAGAGTCTGGAATGCTAACAGGACACCCCTCATCTCCAGTATATTGATGTGAAGGTGAGCATCTTGATGTGGCCATGTTCCTTGGACTTTCCTTTCTTCATAGTGCTCCTCCACCCCAAAGCAGATGTGTCCATAGTAAATATGGCTGATGGAAGGGATAGAACAAAGGGGTAACCTGCTTGAACTAAGAGAGGTGGTGATTTCACGATTTTAGATGAGCTTTGCAAGTTGT
Source organism: Protopterus annectens (assembly GCF_019279795.1). Taxonomy (NCBI): domain Eukaryota; kingdom Metazoa; phylum Chordata; order Ceratodontiformes; family Protopteridae; genus Protopterus; species Protopterus annectens. Next base: position 1,359,758,952 of record NC_056744.1, on the reverse strand, counting down.
GCATAGCTGGATAGGAATATGAAGGCAATAATTGAACTGGGCAATTGCACAAAAAGTGTCCACTGGAGTATTCTCATGTGATACTTGGTGTGAACAAACAGCACAATGGCTACCACCATCATGCCGAATGTTTTCAGTACTAGAGAAGCTGAGAGGTGGTAGTCTTTGTACAAGAAGTCTTGCAATTGTTATAGTAGTCTCTAGATGGCAGCCAAAGAAATCTAATGACTGGGTGGGTTCTAGGTTTCACTTTTCAAGATTAACCGGGACATCAAAGGGCAATCACAAATGGCGGCAATCTCTTACTAAGTAAGGGATTCTTTTCTTTTTGTAGTAAGCAGCCAATCTTCAAGATATGGGAACACTCGGGACCTCTTTCCATCTTTGATTAGCTATGACTAACATCATGCATTTGTGGAACACCTTGAAGGTCTATTAAGCACATCCAATTCCCTTCCTGTAGATACAAAGATGGACTACACAGTGACAATTTGGAATTTTGTCTTTTTGACATAGAGATTTAGCTCTCTGAGATCTAGAATGGGCTTGATGTCCTGTACTTTTCTTTGGTAGTAAGAATCTTGAATAGATCCTGGATCCTTTCCTGGTCTGGTGGAATTCTGACTGCTATTTTTTTTAAAGAGTTGAATAATCTCCTGTGCTACTGCTTTCCTTTGGTGGGGTGGAACATGTGGAAGGGGAGGAGGTCTGGAAATTGATATGAAAGGTAAGACGTAGCCTCCAGATATGATGCTCTTAACCCATTTGTCCTGATATCTAACCAAGCAGCTAGGTGAAGAGAGATTAGCCACTGACTGCATCCAGAGGGGAGCAGTTGGGGCAACCCTTCATTGGTACTGGGGAGAATTGCCTAAAAAAGGGACCGCTGAACTCCTGATTTTGCAGACCCTCTCTGCCTCTGAGGTAGCATACACTTAAGGACACCTACACCCCCCAACTTCTACAGGGCATCCTATCTGAGAAGAAAAAGAACAGGCAGAGATTTTCTGAACCACAGGCTTTTTCTTCCCTTCTGGTTCATAAAACAGGACCTTTGAGGTGTTTCAAACAATACTCCCATGTTAGGCAATGTTCTTCTTTCCTGTTCGATCTTCAGTAATATTTCTTCACCACTTGGACTAGACAGTGTTGAGGCAAGGGACATTAATGAGGGATACTTTACAGTTGCTTGCAATGTCACACAGGCTCAATCAGGCATGGTGCGTGGAAATGCTAGTGCCCGCTACAAGACAGCATGGTGGAGACTTGAGATTGAATCTGCTTCCTGTGTTCAGTTAGGATAATCTCCTGAGGGAATCCAATGTCTGTGCAGGAAGGTCACTCTGGAATTGAGTCATATGACACATGTAATTTAACATCCTGAGGGAAAAAGTTCCTGAGGCATAAACTCACCTCCCAAAGTGGTCTATCATCCATAATTTACTGTTAGGAGGATAGCCTGTAGTACATTCCTCAGACAGCTGCTTTTTACTTGCAGCTGAAAATACACTAGGCTCAATGAGAAGGTCCTTGCTCCAATATGGCCGGTCTTTGTGGAAGTCTCAAAATATTACCTTGCTTACGTTAAGTAGTTTCTATGATATTAGGTTTCTGCCATGCCCCTAGTGCTATCAGGTTTATGAGAAGGACATCAGGAGGGATCACCCAGGCAAGAGAAAGACCAGCACTGAATGCCTCAAACAACACTTCTTCATGTGGGGAAAGGACTAGGGGGAGTTGGTGGGCCAATTTCCACTCATTCCAGGACCACTCCAAAGTTGACATCCTCGAGGGCGGTGGGGGGGGGGGACTGGTGGAGGAACCTTCTCCTTTACTGAGGTCTGTGTCCAGGGGTAAGTGACTCTGTAGGGCTATCAATGTGCTTTGTTTTGCACTGACACTTTCTGTGAGCCTGGGGGATATCCAAGGGTCCAGAAGTGTCCTTACTACCTTGATGAAGGACTGATTCAAGGCATTCAGAGCTGAGCAGTCTTTTGAACTGAACACAGGGGCTCAAGGACTCTGATGGACCAGTGTCCAATAGTGGAGCTGAAACCAAAGCAGCATCCCCTTCCTGCTTTAATGGACAGATGTTGATCCTCTAAAAAGGCTTGAATGCCAAAATGGATCCAGATGGCATAGAGGACAAACTGGCCACAAACAGGAGGTGGTACACAAATAACTGTCTATCTGATGAAACCAGAAGGCATACCCTCAATACTGAAGGGATAGTTGGCTCCCAGGCTGAGATCAGAACCGATGTATTTAGTGATGAGGTCACTGAAATTGAGAGCAGAGACAAAACTGTTGGCACAGCAGTTGGCACCTGGGCCTCAGGATCTGCCATGACCATTTGGCACCTAGACATAGTCAACTCTGAAAATATCAGGACAGAGTGAGTTAGTTGCATGCTTGGTACTGACAGATGGGATCCTACTGGCTCTAATAAGAGATGTTCTGTAAGAGGCTTGGCTCTAAACCATTAGCACCAAAAATGCTTGGTAAGGAAGGAACATTGGGGACAGGATTTGCTGGGCAAACCCAATCTCCCCTAGAAACAGAGGGTGTTGGAATGACACCTTGATGACCACCCTCATCATTCTTTCCCAATCAGTATCTACAGCACTCCAGACAAACCTGGTAGAGCTATCGGAAGAAACTGAAGATCTCATGTCCAGAAACCTAGACAGCTCCCTCTATGAGGACCTGCTGCTAGCAAATGTCATTCACTTCAAGGAGATCCACCTGGATCACAGTGGCTTCTATGTCAAAAGCCATTGATACAGATGGTTAGAAGATGGTTTATTCTGAGTGGATATGCCCTGATGGAACAGAGAGTGGAGAGAGTTTTGCCACCTTTGGTGCAGGAAGAGGAGGAGACAAATCAGCTTGTCTCTTCCATTTTTTCCTTATATTTTTTCCTTTTCTTTGGATCACTCTTTTTTTCTTTCTCCTTCTTTCTCTTTCTCTTTCTTCAGAAAACGGTTTGTCTTTACGGAGAAGACCCTTTAGTATTAACAGGCACCTTAGAAATCTTAAGCAAACAATAACTGAAAATATCAAATTTTTTGTGTTGGAATACTGATGTGAAAAAGCAGGCTTAGGTAAGTCTCAGTCATATACACAGAGAGAGACAGTAGGGGAAGAAAAAAAAAGTTTTACATTTCAGTAATCATAGTATAAAAAATATGTGTAAAGGGACAGAAAAAATTAAAAATTAGCAAAAACATTTATAAGAAGAAATACCACTTATGTGAAGCAACTCCGATGAGTGCTAGAGAATAGTTTGTTGCAGATGGTGGCAAACAAGATCTGAGGAACAGTAGGGACACACAGCATTATGGGAGAGTGAAGAGGGGCAGCTTGAGAGCTGGAGATGCTCTAAGCAGAAATTTGCCAGCACGGATCCACTACAAGGTCAAATAACCCAAAAGTCAAGGAGGATGGAGGGGAAAATACATGACCTCTTATCCTTGTCTAGAGTGACACTGGTAAGGGTTATATTTCTGCATTTCCATTTGTTATCTCCCCAACCTAGCAAGGACATTAAGTACTACTACTACTGCTCCACCTTTTACCCTTATCTGCAGTGCCATGGGTAAGAGCTATGTTTCTGCATCTCCATTCCATACACATTATACCTTAGTTGAGAGCTAAACTACTGCTGTTAATACTGTCACATCCCCTACTCTTCTGTGCAGTTCTGAGTGTGAGCCATTACACTGCCCCTAACCTCTGCTCTCTCTAAAGTCCATTTGTCAAAAGCTAACACCTTTACTTTAACATTCTAACCTTATTCTCCTTCTCCTGTATACATACACACAAACAGAAACACAAAAACTGTATTTCACTTTCTTGCTTTCCTTATCTGTTTATTTTATTTTGTTATTTTATTTCAATTTACAACTTCACATAAGTTAGAAGAGGTCAGCTAAGGTTAATAATCTGTGAACTGAGGGGGTGGAGCTAGGAACTAAACCTTCTATTTAAGGGGAAAAATAAAACATTTCAGAGCTTTACTGGAAAGGCTCACCCAGATTCTGCTACAGTTTGCTGTGACGGAAAAAATAAGTTATGTACCTACCATAACATTCCATGTTAGTTGTCTTCATCTCGCCTTCCTTCTTGCTGGTTGGGATCGGAGCCGATCCTCGGCTCTGACTCGGCCATCTTCAATAGCTCGAGAGCTGTTTACTGGCTCGAGGCTACCCCTTATCCCATAATGCCTAGCGATAGCTACCCAGATCTCATTTGAAATAGCTAACTCCAGACATAACAACAGAATAAACCAGTCAAAAAATCAGTTGACTATACCTGCCATATTCTCTAAGTCAATAGAGGCAACAAGAGAACACACAGCCACTGAAACAGAAAAACTCCTCTCGATCCACCATAACAGGGGGACAGAGGGTGGGACGCAAGAAGAAAGGCAAGATGAAGACAACTAACATGGAACGTTATGGTAGGTACATAACTTCTTTATGTTAAGTTGTCTACCTCGCCTTCATTCTTGCTGGTTGGGATAGTGTCCCTAGCACCTAAAATCCTGGGTGGCTCAGTGGAACAGACTCTTCAGAATAGTGGAACCAAAGTCAGCTCTGCTCCTGGAGACCATATTCAACTTGTAATGAGAAATAAAGGTATGAGGGTTTGCCCACGTGGCAGCTGCACAGATGAAATCCATGGGCAACCTAGACTGGAAGGCTACAGAGGTGGCCAAGGCCCTAGTAGAATGACCTTTCGGTTTAAAAGGTAACTGTTTGTTCCTTAACTGATAAATAAAAGAAATAGTGTGTGACAACCATCTGGACAAGGTTACCTTGGAAACTGGGAGACCTTGTTTGCCCAAGGCATAAGAAAGGAATAGTCGGTCCGACTTCCTTACTTCTTTAGTTCTGTGCAGGTAAAAACGCAATTGTCTATGAACGTCCAATTGGTGTAGTTTGTACTCTGCCTTGTTGGTATGATTAGGGAAAAACACAGGAAGATCTATAGATTGGTTTAAATTGTTTTCGGAGCAGACTTTAGGGAGAAATGAAGGATTAGTCCTCAGAGCAACCCTGTCCTTATGAAAAACCAAGTATGGAGGACAAACACATAGCGCCTGAAGTTTGGAGACGTGTTTGGCTGTAGTAATAGCTACCAGAAAGAGTGTCTTCCAAGATAGAAACTTGATAGAGCAGGACGCTGCTGGTTCAAAAGGGGGCAGAATTAAGGAGGTTAGGACTAAATTAAGGTCCCAAGGAGTAGGGGGATCTCTCACTGGAGGCCTAAGAAGAGTTGTCCCTCTCAAAAAAGCTTTACAGAGCTTATGAGACATAATGTTAGAGTTCGAAAAACCAACATGAAAGTTAGAAATGGCCGCCAGTTGTACCCTGATCGTAGAAGAAGCGGACCCGGAGTGAAACAGTTATGTTAGGAACTCCAGGATTTTGTGGACTGGGGCTGAAAAGGGATCAACATTCCTAGCCTTTGCCCAACAAGAAAAATGTTTCCATTTGCTAGCATAAGTTTTCCTTGTTGCAGACTTGTGAGAGGAGACTATAATGTCACGGACTGCTGGGGAAATGCTGGGAAGCCTGGCTAAGGTTGGAAGTGGAGCAACCAAGCCATGAGCTGGAGAGTTTTGAGGGACTGATGCAACCCGCCTGACTGATGAATCAGGTGGTCTGTAATTGGGTCCAGAGTCCAGGGTTGATCGAGAATGTAACGGTGCAGGAACGGGAACCATATCTGTCGAGGCCAGTAAGGAGCAATGAGGATCATTTTGCAACCCAACGATATTGCTTTCTGTATAAGTTTGGGTATCAGGGGGAAAGGAGGAAAGGCATAAAGAAGTCCCTGGGGCCAATCGTGGACTAGAGCGTCTCTGGGTATGTGACCCAGAAGCGGAAGAAGGGAGAAGTAGTTGCTGCATTTGCTGTTGAAGGGGGTGGCAAAGAGATTGCAGCAAGGCTGTCCCCATTTGTGAAAAACAAAACTCGCAACTTCCTGATTCAGAGACCACTCATGAGGCATGAGAATAGCTCTGCTGAGCCTGTCCGCTATGACATTGGATATCCCGGGGATGTGCGTCACAATCAGAAAACGTTGGGAGGAAATCGCCCACTGCCAAAGTCTGAGTGCTACTCGACACAGGGGGTAGGACCTGGTTCTGCCCTGCTTGTTGATGTACCACACCACTGACATGTTGTCCATTTGAATATCAATGGCCCCAGAAGGAAGAGAATCTTGAAGGGCTTGCAATGCCAGGAGCACGGCTCTCATTTCCAGGACATTTATGTGCAGATAGTACTCGTGAGGTTGCCACGTGCCTTGGACTGTCCTGCCCAGATAATGTCCCCCCACCCTATCAGGGAGGTGTCTGTCGTCACTGTGGCTACCAGAGGGGGTTGTATGAAAGGTCTGCCCTGAGTAACTAGTGGGGAGACCATCCACCAAGAAAGATGTCTTTTGCATGCATCCGTGATCATGATCATGTAAGTCATGGGTAGCTCTTGGAAAGACCACTGCGTAAACAGAAGCAACTGAAGAATTCTCATATGAAAGCGCACGATTGGGATTAGGAGAATGGCTGCTGCCATGGAACCCAGAGTTTGAAGGACGCCCTTGACTTAGATCCTTTTGCTCTGCATCAGAACCTGTACCTGCTGACGGATTGCGGACACCCTTTCTAGTGGTAGCCTTGCAAACATATCCCTTGTGTCTAAGTCTGCTCCTATGTAAGTGATAGATTGACAGGGCAACAAGGCAGATTTTTCGAAATTTATTGTAATGCCGAGCTGGGAGCAGATTGTGATTGTGTAGTCCCATGCTTGTATGAGTTGATGCCTGGTGGTAGCAGTAAGGAGCCAGTCATCTAGATACGGAAACACCTGGAATCCTTGATGCCTCAGGTGAGCCATGACTACTGCCATACATTTGGTGAACACCCTGGGGGCTGAAGTGAGAAAAGGGCAGAGCTCTGAACTGATAATGACTGGCCCCCAGCCGGAAGTGAAGATATCTCCTGGAGCGCCTGTCCATCTTTATATGGTAGTACGCATCCTGAAGATCTATCGAGCACATCCAATTGTCCTGACCCAGAAAGGGTAGAATGGACTGTAGCATGACCATCCGAAACTTTGTTCTTTGCACAGACCTGTTTAGTCTGCTGAGATCCAGAATCGGTCTCCAGTCCCCTGTCTTTTTTGGCACTAAAAAGAACCTTGAGTAAGTTCCGGATCCGTGCTGGTCTGCTGGGACTTCCTGGATGGCTCTTTTTTCTAGCAGTTTTGAAACTTCTCTTACTGCTTGCTCCTTCAGATTGGGCGGAACATCTGGAAGGGTCTTCCTTGACTGTAAAGGGGGTTGATGGAAGGGAATTTTGTAACCTCCGGATATAACGGACCGTACCCATCTGTCTTGTGTTAAACTTTGCCAGGCTTTTGGTTACAGCGAAAGTCTTCCCCCGACTGCCTCCAGAGTTGAGCAGCCGGGCAACCCTTCAGGGATGCTGGAAGGGCTTATCACAGAAGGATTCTCTGTTGCCCTGGTTCTGCGGACCCCCTCTGCCACGAGGGCGGTGTCTATCATTATTGTTTCCCCCTCTGCCTCTGGAGGAAAAATCACTACGTGTGTCAGGCAAGGCTCCATGAAATTTACGGAACCACATCTTCCCACTCTTCTGACCCTTGGGGTAAGGTCTAGAGGGAGTGGAAAATGGACTCCCACGGCAGAGAGAGTCTTGCCTTCTTGCTCACACCTAGTCAAAGTGTCTTTCATTTTTGGTCCAAAAAGAAAGGAACCATCAAAGGGAGTGTTGGTGAAGGACACGCGAAAGGGTTCCGCAAAGTTACACAGCCGCATCCAGGCATGCCTCCTAAGGGCCACCCCGGTATCTGCGGCTCTACTTGCCCCATCGGCTGCATAGGAAATGAGCCTTATGGAGGAGTTAACAACAGAATTAAGCGTCACTAGCTGGGAAGCTACCTTGGCTTGTGCTCCCTCAGCAGTTGGATTTTGGAGGGTATCTCCGAGCTCTTTAAGGAGATCCCTTTGAAGTCGGATAAAATGACACAGGAGTTTAGTGACCTCATAGAGAAGGTCGCTGAAGCGAACATTCGCTTCCCATATCTGTCCATCGTCCTAGACTCCTTGTTAGGGGGATGGACGGACGAAGAGGTCTCCGCTAACTCTTTTTTGGTGGCTGCTGCTACCACCATAGCATCAACAGGGACACCTTTTGAAAGGAACTGCTTATCCTGGGGAGCTGTAATGAATTTACTAGGTCTCTTCGGAGTTGGTTCCACTGTATCCAGAGCTGACCAAGCCTTTCGAACCACCACTGTCATAAGTGGATCGAAAGCCGGAGACACCCAGGAGGTGGAAGGTCGGGAACTGAAAGCATCCAGAAATACAGACTCATCCTCAGAAGGGGCTAGGGGATTCCAGTTCCCCCTCTGCTTAAGCATTTCTAGGATGTCCAAGAAGGAAACATCTTCAGAGGGGGATCTCGGGGACCCTTCCGAATCATCTATGTCTGTATCAGAAGTGACAGACTCGGGGGAGTCAATATGTTTCCTCTTACACTTTTTCTTCTGAGGGGGCTCTTCTGAGTGATCAGGAGAGGCCTCAGAAGAGGAGGAAACACCCAATGGGGTGTCCTGGAGCATTGGTTCCCTACGCTTAGGGTCTGGAGGGGGAGCAGAGGTTGGCACAGGCACTACAGGGGACGGAGCCGGTGGGGCTGACAGTGGAGCTGACTCGGGGGACAGCACACTCTGCATGACATCGAAGGTGTCCCTGCCATGATGCAGAGAAAGCTCCGGTTCCGAAGAAATAGGAATCTTTCTCCGCACCGAGGGAGACTGCTCCGAGGCCAATGTTGGAGCCGAGCTCTCCTGCACCAAAGCTCCGAGAGGGAGAATGGGGTCAGACAAGGGTCCGATGCCACTCGCCCCCTCGAAGCCGACGAGGGAGCCCAGATCCCTTGATGGAAGGTACCACCGATGGGATCGGAGCTGACGTCAGAACCGAAGGAGATAGAGTTATCGGAGCAGACGTTTCCACTACTCGAACCCCAACGAACACCGGCTCTGAACACATTGGAGTCAGAGGAGGAGGAAAATCGAGAGAAGTGGATGGAGCCGATAGCTGTTGAGGAGGGCTGGACAACAATTTAGCTAGTGCCTGCGACTTTAGCAACCTACTGACCACTCTCTCCATATCATGATCCGACAGCCTAAAGGATCGAAAGGAGTGAGAGGATCGGTGACTACGCTCGTTCTAAAGTAAAGGAGACCGAGGAGCCAAATGCACCAACTCTAGTGAAGGGGACCTTAGCCTCTTGTGGCTCTGTGACGGCTATGAAGCCTCTGATGGAGCCGACAGGGAGAATGTCTTGTCGGTGCCAGCCGGAAACGACATAGAAGGTAAATCCTGAACCGAAGAGAGCTCCAAACTTGGAGCCGACAGCTTAGTGGATTTAGGGGATTTCACTGGCTGCAAGCTCTTGGCCGGTGAATCCTGGGGTTTTAAAAGACCCCTAAGAATCAGCTTATTCTTACACTCCTGCAGGGCCTCTTGGACTAAAGGCATGGCAAATAGAACAAGAGTCCTGCAGGTGCACAGTGCCTAAACTATAGATGCAAGAAGTGTGCCCATCTGTCAGAGACATTTTCTGACAGCATGAGTCACACTTCTTGAACCCAGAAACCTTGGATTCCATTGACATTCTTAACAGTAGAAAGAAAACTAATTATAACAACAATAACAATAAGCAATATGCAGTCTACAAAAACACACCTACTAGAAAGACTATAGCTAAAGTTTTTTTTTTTTTTTTTTTTTAGATAATAGGAAATCCTCTAATTTAAACGGTTAGCCTATAAAAAAAAAGCAGAAGGAAAGCCTCTAACTTAAACGGCTAACCTGACAAGAAGGTAGGGGGGAGTGGTGGGGGAGAACTCTCTAAGTTAAACGAGTTCTACAAAAAAGAGGGATACTATAAACTAATCAATTATCTATCACAGAAACAAAACTATCGCTAATAATAAAATACTAGAAAAGTTAAATTCTAGTGAAAAAGTTACACAAAAAACTCTATACAAGCCTGAGCCAGAAAAATGACACCTCTCAGCTGAAGCAGCAAACGAGATCTGGGTAGCTATCGCTAGGCATTATGGGATAAGGGATAGCCTCGAGCCAGTAAACAGCTCTCAAGCTATTGAAGATGGCTGAGTCGGAGCCGAGGATCGGCTCCGATCCCAACCAGCAAGAATGAAGGCGAGATAGACAACTTAGCATGGTTAGTTTTATTTCTATTTGTTGTATTTTGTATTACTTTATTGCCTTTTTCTATTTTGTATACTGTGATTTGTTTTCTTAACACTGTGTTTTACTTGTATTTTGCTTTTAACTGCATATTAAAACTTGAAAAGAGACCACAACTCTGTCTCTTGTGAGTCGGACAGAAAATAGAACAGGTAAAGTATGGAGTTACACATAAGTTAGAAGAGGTCAGTTAGGGCTAATCATCTGTGAATTGAGGGGGTGGACCTAGGAACTAAATCTTCTATTTAAGGGGTAAAATAAAACATTTCAGAGCTTTACTGGAAAGCCTCACTGAGACTCTGTTACAGTTTGCAGTGAGGGAAAGGTGAGTTTGCTTTTTATTTGTTGTATTTTGTACTACTTTATTGCCTTTTTCTATTTTGTATATTGTGATTTCTTTTCTTTACACTATGTTTTACTTGTATTCTCTTTTTAACTACATATTAAAACTTGAAAAGAGACCACAACTCTGTCTCTATGAGTGAGACAGAAATTAGAACAGGTCACTTAAGGAGTCACACATAAGTTAGAAGATGTCAGTTAAGGTTAATCATGTGATCTGAGGGGTTGGAGCTAGGAACTAAACCTTCTATTTAAGGGGTAAAATAAAACATTTCAGAGCTTTACTGGAAAGGCTCACCCAGACTCGTACAGTTTGCTGTGAGGGGAAGGGTTAGTTTGCTTTTTATTTGTTGCATTTTGTATTACTTGACTGCCTTTTTCTATTTTGTATACTGTGATATGTTCTCTTTACACTGAGTTTTACTTGTATTCTGCTTTTAACTGCATATTAAAACTTGAAAAGAGACCACAATTCTGTATCTTGTGAGTCAGACAGAAATTAGAGCAGGTCAGTTAAGGAGTCACACATAAGTTCGAAGTGGTCAGTTAAGGTTAATCATCTGTGAACTGAGGGGTGGAGCTAAAAACTAAAACTTCTATTTAAGGGGTAAAATAAAACAATTCAGAGATTTACCGGAAAGGCTCACCCAGACTCTTCTACAGTTTGCTGTGAGGGAAAGGTTAGTTTGCTTTTTATTTGTTGTATTTTGTATTACTTTATTGCCTTTTTCTGTTCTGTATACTGTGATTTGTTTTCTTTACACTGTGTTTTACTTGTATTCTGTTTTTAACTGCATACTAAAACTTGAAAGAGACCACAACTCTGTCTGTTGTGAGTCAAACAGAATGTTTCCCATCCTCCCACCCGGTTACTGTTGTGTTCTTAAACACCACTGTTTTTCTACTTGCCTGCCCCTTATGTTAATTTGACTATATATGTAACTTCCTCTCTGCTTTTACTGGCTGGTGTAAGCACAAAATTATCATTTCGTGAAATCACTTCCCTTCAACTATTTAAATTTATTGGCCATACTACTGTATTCTGTAGTACCAGACTACAAAAGTGACAACCCCCTTTCAAGCTATTTTGCTGTTTTAAAAAATATTGACTCTCCATTAAAACTTAACTTTTTAGACAGGTAAAACTTAAGTTACCAACTTTCACATCTATCTCTTCTAGAGCACACTGCAGTGTTTAAGATAAACCATTTTTTTCATCTTACCTTTAGGCATCTACTGCAAGACCACCAGTTATTGGAGAGCCCACAATTTGGTCTCAGTAGTCATCTTGGGATTAGTGCTTCTGTTTTCTCCTGGTGAGAGAAGGAGTGCAGTTACATTACTTCCTGGAGACTGCTGATCGCCAGAAGGCTTAATAGCTGGTTTATAGGTTACAGCTTGGAATCTGTGCCTATATTCTGATCCTGGTGAGAGTAGGAGCAGGTTGCATTGATTCCTGACTCTTTTTGTTTGGAGAGTTTGTGCCTGTGCTTAACGTACCTGATTGGTCTGGTTGCTATTCGAGGCATCTACCAGAAAAAGGCTACAAGCCTGCAGACCCTTGCATCATCTGGGATAAGATTGTGGATCAATAAACAGGATGTAGCATGCTTCTCTTCTTGGAACTGGTGCTAACATTTTGCTTCTGGTGAGAGAAGAAGCAAAGGAGTACTGTATACCAACAGAGTGAAGCTGTGCCGAGGCCCGCATTAGTAGTAGCCAGGCAGTAGCCAATAACACGACTCCTCTCTTTTCATGATTCTTGACAAGCTAATTCTTTATTTTTCACTAAGTACTGCTTGATTTCTTTCTGACTTCAGAATATCTGCCTAAATACTTCATCCATAAATTTTCAGGGTCTATGTATTAGTTTCCCCTTAAGTGTTTGGCAGTGCTCTATACAGACTCAGACACCTTGAGTGATATTTTTCCTGTAAAAGGAATATATAAGAAAACAGTTGCAGTACTTAGTAATAATTACCACCCCTCCTGCATGTCTAAAGGTCAGTTCCCTGTGCATTATATTAACCTGGTGAACTTGGGCATTCTGAGGCCATGTAGCAACTATCTCATGTACACAGAAACCCCTCTCCTCTTACCTCCCAACACTCAGACTTGTGAGAGATGCACTTATATATCCAAACTGGAAACCATGCACTCTCATACCAAGACCAGAATAGCTGGTCAAGAGGAGAAGGTCAACACCTGCGCCACACCACATGCAACACTTAGCCCCCTAGAACATCCATCATCACAAATCTCACATAAAAACACAAACCCACCTTTGCGGAGGCATTCAATAGAAATCTACCCAAACAGCAGAGACCTCCAAGGCAGAAATGCACTCTACCACAAGACAGCACAAACCCCAATACACATAGCTCACCTACACAGTGTGCCCCTGAACCTAAGCCCCTAAGGCAAAACAGCTTGCTCAATACACTAATCACAGGTGACTCGATAGTGAAGCACACTGATGTCCCACTCACTAGGTTGAATAATAAGAAGGTAACAGTCAGTTATCAGGTGCCAGAATCCGACACATAACACATGCACTCAGGTCATTCCACAACAAGTACAAGTATGACTCTGTCACTGTCCATGTGGGCGTGAATGACCTGAGATGCACCTCCCTGGACTACATGAAAAGAAACATGGAGGAGCTCTTGGATTATGTGGCCCAGGCAGGTATGATGCTAGCCCTTAGCAGCATCCTACCATTGTCCAGAATGATACAGCAATACAAGCAGAAAATTATTAACTTCATCAAGTGGCTAAGTTTCTGGTGTCATTTTAAGGGGATCCAGTATCTGTCTGCTTGGGATGACATGACCGATAGACCTCTATGCTTTGCCAGAGATGGCCTGCATCTGTCACCCCTGGGTTTCCTGATACTGGCTAAGGCTCTTGCCACCCCTATAGTGCCTTTTATAGGCGATGTTTCAAAGACCAAATTACCACCGTAACAGCTATAAATAATTGCAATCTGAGGATCATGCTGCTCAACGCTAGAAGTCTAAATCTCAAGATGCACTTCCTCGAAGCACTCCTCAAAATGGAGAACATCGACATTGTGCTTTAACAGAGACCTGGTTTAAAGCAGCAGAAAGCACCCCTGTGCTACCAGGCTATAACTCATTCCACACCTTTTGTCCTCAGAACATGGACCGAAGCTCCAAAGGCGATGGTTGTCACCATATTCATAAAGGATGTATACACCTCCAGACTAGTAGCCCAGCATAATGCATCTGAGATACTTCGGGTACAACTAATACTGGGTAAGATGGCGATTCAGGTCCTAACCTGCTATAGTTCCCCAACCATGTCCAAAGACTCTCACTCCACATTCTGAAGCACTCTGGAAACTATTAGGGTCCAACTCAACACACTCATACTAGGTGCTCATACTAGGTGACTTCAACTACCCCTCCATCAAATGGGAAAACTACTCATGCACCAATACACTGGCCCAGCGCTTCCTGAAATTCATCAGTTCCAATGCCCTGTAGCAGCTCATTCTTACTCCCACTAGAGGAAGCAACATCCATGACCTGGTTATTACTAACATGAGCAACCATTGCTCTACACCAATAGTCAACTCCTCCTTGGTTAGATCCGACCACAAACTAATCACCATGGAAATCAACATCTCACCCACACCCCCTGCAAAGGTAACCACCATGAAAAACTTCTCCAAAGCGGACTTTGGGCTCCTAAAAACAGAGGTGCCTAACTTCACAGCACCCACGTCAATGGAAAATAGATGCATATTGCCGAATCATACACCAATGCACTGTACGAACACGGACATAAATGCATGGAACTAGCCATACCCAACAGAACCAAGACGCTCTCCTCCAAAAAAAAGAAAGCCAATCTGGTGGTACCCTGGCATTAAACTCTAGAACAGAAGGAAGAAACTATTGCAGAAAAAGGTGAAGTCCTAAGACTGGAAAAACTCCCTTATTAGCCTCAACAAAAAGTTGAGATCCCTAATCAAAACCTCTAAAGCCAGCTATGAAGGCAGAATTGCGGCAGACACTAAAAACAACCATAAAGCCTTCTATAGTTATATCAAAAATCTCCACGACAATACCCAAGTTTGCTCTGAGTTACTGCACAATGGGACCTCCTATACTGAGCCAACAGATACTGCCAACATACTGGCTGACAGATTCAATGCCAACTTTACCCCCCCCCCCAAAGGACCAATCACAATACCGGAGGAATGCCAGGCACCCAGCATTACTGCAGCACAGGTTAAAGCTGCATTGTCCAAGGCCAAGAATACAGCATTCATGGGACCCAACAATATCCCTGGATGTGTTCTACAAGAAATACAAAGTGAACTGGCACCACATCTGTGTGCTTTGTTCAATCACAGCCTCATCTCAGGCTTTGTCCCTACTGAATGGCGCACTGCTACAATCATCCCTCTCCATAAAGGGGGAGCTGGGAATTATCACCCCATTAGCCTGATGAGTCTGATATGTAAGGCTATATGGCCCATCATCATGGACCCAATTAGGATATAGGGAATATCCAAACTCTAGATCTCACACAATTTGGTTGTGAAAGGTAGATCATGCCTGGTCAACCTGATTGACTTCTTTGAGTCAGTCATCAGAGCTGTGGGATGAGGGCAAGGCAGTTCATACAGTCTACCTTGATCTGGCCAAGGCCTCTGATACCATTCCTCACTCAGGAATTATTGATAAACTCACCAAACTAGGCATCAACCCCTATATCACTAGGTGAATTTCAAACTGGCTCACAGATAGAACCCACAGTGTGAAAGTAATGGGCTCCAAGTCAGACTGCTGACCAGTCATGAGTGGAGTCCCACAGGGATAGGTCCTGGGTCCTCTCCTGTTTGGCATCTACTTCTCAGAAGTCCAGGCCAACACAGAGGGACTCTGGCTGACCAAGTTCGCAGATGACTGCAAGCTGGGAGTCATTATTAAATTCCCAAATTATGTAGACATGCTACAGAAAGGCCTCACTGAGACCAATGACTGGTGTCAAAACCATGGCCTTAAGCTTAATGCCAAAAAATGTATCGTCATCCCCTTTGGGAAAAATTCAGTTCCCACTAATTACCACACTGATGGAAGGCCACTGAACACTGAAGCCATTATAAGAGATCTGGGGAGACAGGTTGTCAGCAACCTCTCCTTCGACCACCACATTGCCACTGTGGTCAGAAAGTCCTTCTATGTGGCACATCTCATTACCAAGGGTTTTGCATTCAGGAAGAAAGAGGTCATCATCTCTCTCTACTCTTCCCTCATTAGGCCAGTCATCGAGTATAATGCCCCATTTGGCATGTACCTCACTAGACACATGCAACAGCTTTAAAGGCCACAAAAGTACCCCACGAAGAGGATCCTAGGCCTTAAACACATGTCGTTCATGGTCAGGCTCGAAAAACTCCAGCTATTCTCTTTCTCATATTGTCTACTAAGAGGAGATCCCTGCTTGACTTACAAAGCTATGTCTGACCTAGCTCTGTTAGAAATGCCACATCTAAAGAAATTCCAATGCTTCCACGCCACATGCTCCAGAGACCTCAACCTCAATTAACAGAACATGTTGGAGGGACAGGTTCATAACCCAGACACTGCCCATGCTCTGGAATAGACTTCCATACATATCAAGCAGAGCACCTCACTGGCCCTCTAAGAGAAATCTTGATGAGTGGATGGGAAATAGAAAGTTCACCCGGGAGATCACTCCAGTGGTTCACCTTGATAGAGGCAGTGGGAACTAACATCGGGCTGCACGATGCCAGGGCACTTCTATGGGCTAGGCTTGTAAAGGCTCCAAGGCCATTAGCCTAGTACGCACCTATGAATTTGATCACTGGTTCAGTGGACTGGTTACCAAATCCCTTTCTCTCACTTCATCACTACCTTGTTTCCCCCACTCACCACCACCCTCCTTATCAATTTGTTCCTTTAACCTCTAGTTCCTAGTCTAACCTCATTTTTTTTGCATGTCACCTACAATACTTCCTCCAAATTTCATGACTGACGTCTTCACCTAAACATCATGAAAATTCAGACTTCACTTCTTCTTCATTCACTTTCATCACATATTAACTGGAGGAAGTAAAGTTTTGAAGTGGGTGCATGATGGCACAGAGGTAATTGTGGGTGGGAGGGTGTTGTTTGGCTATGGTGCAAGAGAATAGTGCTTCACCAGCAGAGTTATTGGCTTTAGTGATCTGCAAGTGATTTTTGTTGCTGGATCTTAGTGGTCTGGTGGTGCGATAGGATTGGAGTAGATTCTGGAGGGATGGGACATTTAGTGGATGATTTACTAGTTTGTGGGCGAGTGTGAGTTGATACCACTGAAGGAGGTGAGGGAGTTCAAGCCAGCCCAGTTCAGCAAGTGAGAGACAGTGGTGACTACGGTAGGATGCCCCTGTGGCGAATTTGGTGATTTTGTTGTAGCAGGTCTCTAGCTTGTTTAGATTGCATTGCCTTACGTTGGTATATATTGGAGAGGCATAAAGTAGTGTGGAGATAAGGTGGGAATTTGCTACTTAAATCTTTGCTGCTTTGGTGAGAAGTTGCTTATTTCTGTACAACGCTCCTAGTTTTTTGTGGACTTTTTTTATGGTCATGGATATGTGAATGTCAAATTTTAGTTTATTGTCTATTTCCACTCCTAGCAATTTGGTGTGTTCTGTTGGGTGTATAGTGGTGTTGTCTTTTGCTGTGATGCTAAAGTGAGAGTTGTTTTGAGTATGTTTGGTGGGTTGGAAGATGAGTAGTTTAGTTTTGTTTGGGTTGAGTATTAATTGGGCATCGGATGACCAAGTTTCAACAGAGGAAAAGGTTTCCTGTGTGACTTTTTGCAGTTTGGGTAGGGACTGGGCTGAGCAGATGATGGCTGAGCCATCTGCGTATTGTTATGAGTGTGCCATGTTTGGTGGCAGAGGCTAGATTATTGGTGAAAATAGAGAAGAGTAGGGGTCCAAGGATGGATCCTTGGGGAACCCCTATAGAGACAGGTATTTGGGGAGATATGTCATTCTGCCATACAAAGGATTGTTGGCGGTCAGACAGGTAACTCTGAAACCAGCTGGTGACTGACTGAGAGAAGGACAGGTTATTAAGGACAGAGATGAGTTCTATGTGTGGGACTATGTCAAATGCTTTAGATAGGTCTAGGAAAGTAGCAGAGGAGAGATAGCCATTGTTTTTATGCTGAAGGATAGTGTTAGTAAAGGAGAGTAAGGCAGTGGTGGTGCTATGTCTTGATCGGAAACCATGCTGAGTACTAGAAAAGAGGTTGTTAGTAAGGAGGTAGTCTGAGACCTGAGAGTGAATGCATCTCTCTAGTATTTCGGAGAGTGGAGAGAGAATACCTATGGGGCAGTAATTGGTTAGTTCTGTGGAGGGGCTGCCTTTGTGGAGGGGAATTATATGTGATACTTTCCACAGTGTGAGAATGTAAGTTTCTGATAGAGATCAGTTAATCAAGATGGATACTGGGTAGGCCAGAGCATCAGCTGCAATTTGCAGGTATTCACTTGGGAAGTTGTCTACTGCTAATTTGGTGGGCTTAAGTTTAGTTAAGAGATTTTTGTGTTGGAGGTAATTACAGGAGAAAAAGAAAATGCAATGGGGACATTACTAGTTGAATGCGTGGGTTGGAGGAGAGGGGGGTTGTGTTTAGCTAGTGATAGTATGGTTTGTGTGAAGTGTGTGTTGAATGAGGTAGCAATATTTTCTGAGGAGTGAGGGATGTTAGGAGGAGGGGTACTGACTTTACCTGGGTGGAGGATGCAGTTTATGGTGGACCAGAATTGTTTGGGGTTGTGTTGGGAGGAGGCTAGGGCAGACTGGTAGTATTGGAAGTTGTCCTATTTTATTAGCTTTTTGACGCTATTGCATAGTTCTAGGAATTTCTGTCTAGTTGAGGGGGTTTTGGTTTTGCACCAGTGCTCCCAGGCTTTATCCCTGTTTTTCATTTCTGACTTAATGGTTTTCTGTAGCCAGGGGGAGGGTTGTGCTTTGGTTCTGGAAAGTCTTATGGGGGCATGGTAATTAAGGATGCTCAGGAAGGTAGTATTAAAAAATTTAACTGCGTCATCAAGATTGAGGTAACTTTAGAGTATGCCAGTTACATTCTTTGATGGATGAGATGAATGTGAGTTGGTTAAAGTTTTTTTTTTTTTACGTATTTGACGGTAGATGACAGGTTTAGCTTGGTATAGGTATTTTTTGAGTAGGAATGTTGGAGAGTGATCACTGAGGCTATCTGATAAGCAGCCTGTTATATATGACTGGGGGCTCTTACTGACTAGTATCCAATCCAGGGTAGTGTGCTTGTTGGAGTTTTTATTTATCCTGGTTGGTGACTGGGCTAGTTGGGTGAAGCCATGAAGGTTTACATGATGGGCTGGATGGCTGCCAGAACAGGATTGCCAGTCAATATTGAAATCACCGAAAATTATAGTTTCTTGGGGAGATGGTGGGTAGACCAGCTGAGGAGGTTTTCTAGTGGAGGGATGTTTTGGCCAGGTGGAAAGTAGCATCTAATTATGTTGATGGTTTTATTTTGGTTTATTTTGAGGTTGGTATATATTATTTGTTCATTGCCTATTTGTGGAGCTGATGATTTTAAGATCTGGATGTTTAGATGCTGTTTAAATATTATAGCTACACCGCCTCCTTTCTTGTTTAGCTGGTCTACTCTTAGTATGCCGTAACCGGTAGGGAGGATTTGCTCACTGGTAATGTGAGGTTTTAGCCAGGTTTCTGTCAGGATGACTATATCTGGGAGTACAAGTCTATGGTGGCATGGAGTTCATGGACTTTGTTGGATATACTTCTAATATTTAGGCTTAGTAGAAGAAAGTCACTTGGCTTTCTACTGGCTGTGATTTGGGAGAAGTTGTGGTTTCTAGTCTGATTATGAGGATTGGGGTTGGAGATGATAGGGCCAAGGTTGGGGTGGATGTCTCCAGTTCATTAACAACAAGTTAATTAACAAGTTAGGGCTTTAGACCTCTGTGCTGACTGCCATGCAGTTCCTTAAGAACTGACCTCCTAAAAGACAACATATCTCTCTGTCAGTAGCTAAGTTCATAGAAGTGTACCTTGAAGTAAAGTTATAATCACTAGTATGAAAAATGCCAATATTTCCACTTGTCCTAAAGCACTGTCTTGTTAAGTGACTTGTTAGGTCATACAGTAGGCAAATGAATGTGAACAGATTCAAACACAATATCACTGACACAGTAGTAGCTCATTAACAAGTCAGGGCTTTAGTCCTCTGTAGTAGCTTCCATACAGTTCCTTAACAACTGACCTCCTAAAGCACAACAGATCTCTCCATCATTAGCTAAGTTCACAGGAAGTGCACCTTGAACTAAAGTTACAATCACTGGTACCAAGTTATCCTCCATTATCATACCCTTCTACTTCCTTCTAAGTGTATATCATATAATCTTCAATCTCATACTAACTCTGGTGCTCCTTTCTCCAGGCCACTAAATTCTGTGATTGCTAGTGACTGGGCTTTTTCTATTTTTGCTCCTAAACTGTGGGATGAAATCAGGAACTTTGAGAAATGAGTTCCATTGCAAACAAAAACTTATGCTGAAAGATAAATCTTCGTGCTCCTGTTTCACACAATCCATAACATCTGAAAATCTCCTTTGTCTGACAAACCTTAGCCTTCCTTATTTACTTATTAATTAATTTATTTTACATTTGTTGACCGGGAGTGTCTGACTGAGCAAAAGCCCTTTTTCAGTGGATGCCCGGGAAGAAAAGCTAGATAAATATACACAAAGCAAATGTTGCATATAGTTTATAAGTTTATAACAATTTAAAAATATGTAACAATTTCAATGATACTATGAAACAAAAAGATCATAACAATAAAAGTATAGTAAGTAATATGCTACAGTTAAATACATTTGTTGATACAAGGTTTAGTAAACAGAGTACAGGAAAAAGCTTTGGAAGTTAGACAGTTTGCTAGTTGTGGTTCCATGAGTAGTGCAAAGGTAAAGATTTGGTGGTTACACAAAGCTTAGGATGTATGTTATTCAGGCTAAGTATTAATAGTTAGTTACATAGTACTATGGAGGTGGGTAGTGTTCGGGGAGGGTGTGTACAGTGGCAGGTCCAGTGATTTTTAAAGTAGTCTTTGGTGGCTAACTTAAATTCCTTCTTCACTTTAATCTAATTCTGTTCACATCACATTTTCTAACAGCCCATCTCCACTTGTTTCCATTTCTAAATACAAACTACCCTCATCTTTAATCCCTTCTTGTACCTCTTACCATCACCTGGAATTATACATTGGCTTTCAGGGTCACACGCAATACTCAGTATAAACCTGAAGCATTACACTGCTGCATTAAGAATATTTTCTGTTTCATTAACAACACTGCTCTTACAAGAACCTGCAGAATTGTTTAAGTTATTCACAATGGTGTTACTAAATTATTACTTACTTGAGTAAGCAGTAATTTCAAAATCTCAGTAAACCTTGTAAACTTTGCTTGCACACTATCCACTCAGTGTATGTTTGCCATTTGTATATTCCTTCGTAACCATGCCTTGTCTTTCTCCATTAGCAAACTGTTCTGCTTACTTTTTCTTAACACTTTTGCTCCTTGATGTCACAGAATGGACATCCTTTTGAATCAGTCCATTATCCTGCTCAGCAAACAATAAACATGTAAAACAAATTGCAGATCTTTGCCATTACTATCTACTGAGGCATACTGCAAAAATCTGGTAGGGAAAGATTTAAAAGATTAGCCAGACAATTTATCAAACCGGCAATAATCAGTCAAAATGTATAAACCAGATCCTCCTCCGCCATGGTTCTGTAAGTCAGTATAGGGTAAGAAAACTAAAACAAATGAAAAGCAGGCACAAGAAAGACAGGAAAGGCACACTTATGTAATATGGATTGATTCTTATTATAAAAATTTGAAATAACCACCGACACCAAAAAGGACATGGAAATGGAAAGAAGCAAGCAAAGTCGAATAATGGTGATTATTCAAATATTTTGCAATTAGACCAGGCACTTCATATAATGGATTGTGCTCTGGCAAGTATATGGAGATGACTTTGGTAAATTTTTGTCTCCTCAGCAGACATCTGCTATGACCATGTCACACTACTGTTGATGCCAGCATCGACTATCAGACAAAAGTCCTATTCATACCTTTACAAATGATGCCACTTCCAAATGAATGCAACATAAAAGAGCAATCATGTCACTTCTAAGACACCATAAAAACATATAAATGAAAGTTATGTACTTGCATAACATTACTTGTGTGTCGCAGGCAGGTATGTGTCTTGCATTCAGCAGCATTCTACCTTTCACCAAGGATGATGCCACAGTATGAATAAATGATGATTGATTTTAATAATTGGCTTAGTTTCTGGTGTTTTTAAAAGGGATTCAATATTTGTCAGACTGACAGGACATGGTTAAACTACATTGGTTTGAAAATGATGGGTCTATACTGGACTCCCCTAGCCTTCCAAACACTGACTAAAACATTATCCACCTCCTTAGATCCTTTTATTAGACATGCCAAATTGACAAATCTATTGACATAGCTAAACGTGTTACTGCTCAATGCTAGGAACCTAAAGAAGGAACTCCACAGTTGACAAGCTTTCCACAATCTAGAGAATACAGACACCCGTACCTTTACTGAGACATGTTTTAAATCCACAGAAAGTACTTGAGCAGTGCAAGGTTTCAGTGCCTTCCACACATCAGGACCATCAGCTACCCAGACAGGGACAAAAGTTGGGGGAGTTTCAATCTCTACTAGCAACAAGCATAACTCTATGTTGGTTAGACAGGACAATGCCCTGGAATCTATCCATGAACAAATCACCAGAGATAAAGTCCCATACCATATCTTACTACAGGTCACCCTAGACATCCCTAGAATCTCATAGCTTGCATCCTGACCTACTGGAGACACTAACCATTAAACCAATTATCCTATTCATGGGCAACTTTAACTACCCCTCTATAGACTGGAAAACGTACACTGTTTCATACTCACAGGCACAATGATTCCTGGACTTTATCAACACAAATACCCTTAACCAGATAGTGCACACACAAACCAGAGGTTCAGACATACTGGGCCTGGTACTCATTAATATGGAAGGCTGCTGCACCCTCCCCTTACAAATGTCATATCTGTACTGGTAAGTCTGGACCACAAAGTTGTCTCCTTCGAAACAAAAATCAACTTGGTAACCCAAGTAAACCCTGTAACAGTTAGGAACTATTTATTCCAAATCAAACTACATCCCATTAAAGATAGTTTGTCAAAATTCAATGCCCTTCCTAACCCCAAGTTCACAGCAACCAATACGGAACTGTTCACAGAGACCCTGTATAAATATGTAAACGGCTGTATAGAGGCTGCTATACTCTAAAAACAAATCATACTGGTGGAATCCTAACCCTAATAGGATATACAATAAAAGGAAAAAATGCCAAGGTTAAAAATCAGGAAAATCAATCCCATAATGACAGAAGCTCTTTCAACTAAACAGGAAACTAAAAGGACTAATTAAGTCCAATAAGGCCAATTATAAGGTCAAGCTAGTTCCACAGTCTAAAGACAACCAAAAGGCCTTCTACAGCTATGTCTGAAACCTCAAAAGCAGCATGCATCAAGTGTGCTGAACTAGTGGTCAAATGTGCCACCTTCACTGAGCAGAGCGACATAATGAATTTCCTGGCAAACAAATTCAGCTCAAACTTCACCCACCCACTCCCCCCTCACCTACCCCTCATGAAATACCTACTAGCATAACCCCCCAACTATTAATAGGGAGCAAGTCCTTGCAGCACTCACTAAGGCCAAAAGCACAGCCTCAGTCAGCCCTTCAACATTATGCAAGAATGCCTCCTAAATGGCTTGAAACATGACCTATCAGGACCACTTGAGTCACTTTTAAACTATAGTCTAAAAACAGGCTTTGTATCACAGGAATGGAGGACTGCAATGGTTATACCACTTCAGAAGGATGGACCATTAACCTACCTCAGAAACTACAGTCCTATTAGTCTGACTAGTCATTAGACTACATTATTAAATTAATGCAAATCCATGGAACAAATTATCATGGAAATGATCAACCTTCAGACAATGGACCCAGCCCAATTTGGCATTGTCAAGGGAAAGTCATGCCTACTAAACCTGGTGGACTTTGAGAAGGTCACCAAGGCAATGGATGAGGGGAAAATGGTACATAAGGCATTCAGTACAGTACCAAACTCTGGTATAGTTGACAAACTCACCAAACTGGGCATGAACCCCTACATAACTTCACTGCCCACTGGCCCACAGACAGAATCCAGAAAGTCAGGACTGGTGATGCCACAACTACTAAGAGGCTACATGGGTAACTCAAGGCTACGTGAAATCCTCCTAATTGGCATGTGCTTTTTGGACGTAAAGATTAATGTCAGGTGCCTTTGGCTGACCAAGCTCACTGATGACTGCAGACTTGTCATGGGGGGAGTCTGTGATAGCTCCCAAACATCTTACAAGAGGTTCTAACACAGACAAATGACTGGTGCAAAAGTCAAGGACTAAAACTCAATGCCAAGAAATGCATTATTGTAACTTTTGGGAAAATGGCCACCCAGACTACTTACTCCTTCGATAAGACACCCCTGAGAGCTGACCCTTTAGTTAGTAATCTGCGAATATATGTAGACAGAAATCTGGCCTTTGAAATACATGTGGCCAAGGTAGTAAGAAAATCATTCTGTGTCACCCAACTTGCATGGCATCCAGGTCCAAGGAAGTCATAGTGCCACTTTATCTGGCTCTTATCAAACCCATCACTGAATACAATTCCCCCTTTGGCATGTTCCTGAGCAGACATATGAAATAGCTGTAATACCGAAAAAGGTTCCTTACGAGAAGAATCCAGCGTATAAATGCATTGCTCTATAAAGATAATTTCAAAGCCTTCTTTATACTCTTGTCTCCTACAGGTTACTGAAAGGTAATCTATGGCCGGCATACAAGGCATCCTTGAATCCAGCACTAATGGACCTTTTGCACATCTGCAAAACGAAGAGTATCAGAACCACAAAATCCAAGGATTTAAATTTTTGCTTGTGACAAAAATAAGAAATGCTGGCAAGCCAAATGTGTCTCAGAGGATCCCCATACTCTGGATCAGGTTTCACATCCTTTTGAAGCAGAGTCCATCCCAAAACTACTTAAGTGTAACCTTGACCAATGGATGAGAAATTAAAACTTCACCCAGGGTTTGGTCCCCATACCTCTGACAGATAGAGGCACAGGCAGACAGTAATGCACAAACTAACATACCCCCCCCCACCCACACACACATCTAGAAACTTGATAACATTCTCTCTCCTAATAAATGCCCATGACACACAGGGACATAACTGGGATGGATTGCACAGCTAGGCTTACAAAGGCCCTGGTGGTCATATTCCTAGTATATACCTATGAACCATAACAATAGATCAATGTTTTCTTGTTTCGTCTGGTTCAACAATTGGGTTATCAGATTCAACCAGATCTAACCTCGGCACTTTTCCAAGAGCTTGGATCAAGGTCTCCAATTCCTCCCCTACCCATAATGCACTCTGGACCTCAGATTACCTTGGATCAAGGTTGCCTGCTTACAGTCAGAAATTCTCTACTAAAAACATAAATGAGGCTAAAATGACAACCCTATCTGACAAACAAGACATGAGTAAAGACAGCAATAAAAGGCTGTCCAACAGTCAAGGCACCTGGGCAGGTCCGACTGTTCAGTCAGACCTCCAAGAATGACAATTCAGGATGGCAATGGAGGGAGGGATGCTGAACTAGACATAAAAAAATACAGCTCTAGTGCTACGGTAAGAAAATACCTTTCATATACAATGTTGCTCTTTTCTGTACAATTCAACAACTGGGATGCATTCCCAAGCTATCCAAAACCAAAGTGGTTTTAAGGAAGGATACCCCTGAGAACTGTGGAGCCAAAGTATGCATGGGATCTGGACTGTACATCCAACTTGTAGTGAAATACAAAGGTATGAACTGTTGACCAAGCAGCTGCAGCACAAATGTCATCAGACTTACCATCTTCAAGGAGATTTGCAGAGGGAGTGATTGTGAACTGATCATATAAACCTCCTGATCTAAGCGTCTAGATGGATTTGTAGACAAAAAAAATTGCTCTGATGGTTCCAGGGACCATTTTCTATTTTTTTCTGATCTCCTCTCCTGCTCATTCTCTCTCTCTCTACTTTGTTCCTTGCTCTTTTACTTCTCCTCTTCTTTTTCCTTCTCCTTGGAACTTTGGCTTTCCTCCATCTTTTTGGAAGAAGGAGATGATGTCTCTGGTGCAGGAGTGGCTGAACACCACACCTGGATGGGAATAAGGCCTTACGACCCAGGCTTATCACAGCGGCTTTGTAGCGCCCTAGCCCCAAAAGAAGTTCATGCTTCACAGTCAGTATCTACATGAGACACTCCTAAATGGTAGGCGCACAAGGACAGAGGGTCCTGTGGCAGGATCTTATGCCCACAAGCTGAGCATTTTTTAAAGTCAGCAGCCTTGTCCAACATGCTGAAAAGATGCAAACCACAACAGTAGCAAAAAGTCACAACAAGAACTATGCAGAGAAACTAAAGTAGTTCTCACTCAGAATAAAAAGTACAGTTTAACAATTAGCTACTATAGTTTATGTATTAGAAAAAATCAGTACAGAAACACTAATAGTTTAACTTGTTTGTTTTTTAAGGAAAAGAGAGGATTTTTAAAGAAATCTGGAAAGCTTCTGAAAGCAACTGAGAAAAAAAGTTTAAAACAATAAAAAGGCAATTCAAAAAGGTTAAAATTTTAACTTATTCTAAGATAAATATCAGAGCTTTTGACTATTGCTTCCTGAAAGTTCAAGTGGCAAAAGAGGTCTAGGGTAATCTGGGGTCGAGAGGGAATTATAGGTTAGTGGAGGAGTCACAGCCCCGGATCGAACCTCTTGAAAAGCCGCCACGGTCAGATCCAACATCCCAATTGTTGAATCGGATGAAAAAGACAATATCAGAGCCTTTGTTAATCCAAAGACCTCTCATCTGCTGCTAGGTGTATTGTTGCCTGCTGCAAGACTGCAGACTCAACAGGCTCTTTGTACAATGAAGAGAACAATGGGCAATGCTTGCTTGGAGAAGGAAAGAAAGAATTATCTCAGGCAACCATGAAGGACTAATGAATGTATAAGCCAAGACCCATTTAGCTACACGTACATGTTAATCAACACAATGCAAAAGAAACTGAGAAAGTACAGTTGTGTACCTACCATAAATGTAGATGTTCAAGTGTATTCACTGTTGTAGTCATTACTCCTGGGTTATCCTGCTGGCAGGCTACCCCCAGTCGGCCCGAATTCCAAAGTCCTGGCCCGGTGTCGGTTGCTGTCGCCTCTTCCCTGATGTCAGTGCGCCAGGGGTATAAAAGATGCAGCCGACGCCATTTTCTTCAGTTTTTCTTGCCCCAGATGTCAGGTGCCCCCAAAAGGGTAGGCTAAATATATTATGCAAATAAACATACATGCAGTAAACAAACATTTCCTTCATCTACAAGCAAATACACCACATAGGTTGTATAGAATAGAGAAGTACAGATATACTCCAGCAAAAGAAAGGGGGATGGAGGGAGGGTAACCTGGACTGCAACAGTGAATACACTCGAACATCTACATTTATGGTAGGTACACAACTGTACTATGTTCATCATGTTTCACTGTTGCAGTCATTACTCTTGGGTTGAATCACAAAGCTGAGGATGGGTGGCTGAGCTAAATAGGATTAGGAGAGGCTATGAGGCCCTGCAGCACTACAGTGGCAAAGCCTGCTCTGGATTTAGAGTAAAGAGGTAAGTGGTAGTGCTTTGTAAAAGTGTGCACTGAACTCCAAGTTGCAGCCTCTAAAATGTCTTTGGTTGGTACTCCTCTGAGGAAGCTGCTGAAATTGCTGCTGCTGCTCTGCTAAAATGAGGCCTAATGCCCTTAGGCACTGATTTGCCATGCTGAGAATAGCAGAAACGGATGCAATGACCTATCCATTTAGAAATAGTCTGTTTTGAGGTAGCCTTTCCTTGTGATCCTGCAGCATATGACACTAAGAGTTGCTCAGTCTTTCTGAAAGATTTAGTTCTGTCCAAGTAGAAGTGTAGCTGCCTGTGTATGTCCAAAGAATGCAGAATTTTCTCACCCTTGTTCTGTGGGTTTGGATAAAAGGTAGGCAAGTGAATGGTTTGGTTAAGGGCCACACTGGACACCACCTTAGGCATAAATGTTGGGTTTGTCCTCAGAGAAACCCTGTCTGGATGAAAAATGATAAAAGGTTCCACAGCCATGAGTGCTTGTAACTCCGAGACTCGTCCTGCAGAGGTTATTGCTAGGAGCAGAGCTGTTTTCCAGGATAAGAACTTTATATCAGCTGTTGAGGCTGGCTCAAAGGGAGGCAGTGTGAGTTTTTCCAAGACATAATTGAGGTCCCATGCCGGGATTGGTGCTCTCCTTGGAGGCCTGATGTTTTTGGCCCCTCTGAGGTACTGCCTTATTAAAGGATGAGAAAAGATAGGTGGTTCCGTATTGTAATATGCCGAAATGGCACAGGCATGAATCTTAATTGATGAAAAGGAAAGGCCTTTGTCCAGCATCTCAGTTAGGTATTGTAAAATCTGAGGAATATTTGGTGCATACGTGTCAATGCCTTGTTCCTGGTTCCAAGCACAGAATCTCTTCCATTTTTCTGCATAAGATTTTCTGATACTGGGCCTCCTGGCCTCCAAGATAACATCCATAACAGCTTTTGAAAGAGGAGTGTTCTGAATGGCTACATTATCCGCCATGCTGCCAGATTTAAGGTCCTGAGTTGACTGTGCAGGATCTGATTGTTTTGTTGGGTCAGCAAGTGGGAAGTTTGAGGCAATATCCATGCTGAACCTTGAGACAAGCTCTTTAGGATTGGGTGCCAGTACTGGCGTGGCCAGTCTGGTGCAATCAGTATCATTTTTGGCTTCTCTTGCCTGACGTTTAGGAGTACCTTGGGAAGGAGAGGCAGTGGAGGAAAATCATATACTGTTAGGTTTTACCAGCTCAAGGATAGGGCGTCCACTCTCCATTGTTTGTTTGTGATAAATCATTGTGGAAAATCTCTGTAACTGGCAGTTGTGAGGGGAGGCAAATAGATCTATGTCTGAGCATCCCCAGTTCCTTGTTATCATGCTGAAGACTTGTGGATCCAGTTTTCACACGTGGGGATCCATAAGGTTTCTGCTTAGTTCGTCTGCCAGAGTATTTGTTTTTTCTGGCAGGAATTGTGCTTGCAGGTGAACTTGATAAGTCAATGCTGTGTCCCACAAGGTCATTGCTTGTCTGCAGAGGGGGTAGGAATGTGTGCCTCCCTGCTTGTTTATGTACCACATGACCGTAGTATTGTCCGTCTTTATCAGTAGCTGCCCTGGATGAAGTAGATCCTTGAAAGTTGTCAGGGCATTCTGAACAGCTAGCATCTCTTTTTGATTGATATGAAGATGCATCTGGCCATGTGCCCTGAATACATTTTCCTGCCATATGGACCCCCAGGCATAATCTGATGCATCCGTTGTCAGTGTCTGTCTGGCTGCGGGTAAAGTGCATGGCAGACCTTTGTTGTGGTGACAGGCTTGTGCCCACCATCGAACCTCTTGTTGCAGGCAGGGAATAAGGGTAATTACTGTCTCCAGGCTGTGGCAATGCTGAGTCCAAACACTTTTTAGATACCATTGTAGTTTCCTAATATGCAGTCTGGCATATGGAATTAGTAGAATGCAGGATGCCATGAAGCCCAAGGCCTGCAGGATTTTCCTTGCAGATAACTGGGTGTTTGTTGCCAACTTTTTGAAGTAAGAAGTCAGTTGCCTTTGTTTGTCTGGCATGAGATAAGCCATCTGGGCAGTTGTATTTAAGCTTGCACCCAGGAATATTATCTCTTGAGAGGGTACTAGTTTTGATTTCTTTTTGTTTACTGTGTACCCTAGACAAATTAGTAATCTTTTTACAAATGCCAGATGTTTTGTTCTCTGCTTGAATAAGGCAGTCATCCAAGTAGGGATATATTTGAATTCCTCTTTGTCTGCAAAATGCAATTACTGGTGCCAGGCATTTTGTGAAGATCCTGGGTGCAGTAGATAAGCCAAAGGGCAGTGAAGAGATTTGGTAATGCATTGAGCCAGCTATGAGTCTGAGGTATCTTCTGCAAGATTGTCTGACTGGGATATGCAGGTATGCCTCTTTTAGGTCCGAAGTTACGAGCCAAGCCTTCTTGCCCAGCATGAGCAGTAGCTGCTGTAGAGTCAACATCTTGAATTTTGGAACCTCCAGAAACATGTTTAGTATAGACAGGTCCAGTATTGGTCTCCATGCTTTGTCCTTTCTGGGCACCAAGAAAAGTCTTGAGTAAAATCCTTGCTTTGTTGAATGGCCCTCATGTCCATGAGGGCTGTAATTTGCTTTTGTGCCTCTGCCCATTGATTGTGTGGCAGGTCTGGCATACCTTTTGCCCTTGGTAGGGTGTGAAAATGGAACCTGTAGCCCTGGGACACTATGTTCAAGACACATTTGTCTTGGGTAATCATTTGCCTATTTGGTGAAAAAAGTGCTAGTTTTCCCCCTAAGGGGGCTGCCAACAGAAAAGTGCTTGGATCTGGCAGAGGAAAGTCATTGGGACTGTTTCCTGTACGGTTGTGATTTGTCTTCTCTTTTGGAGGTAGGAGCACCTCATTGTTTAGGCCTGTATGCACCTTGGGGCTGAGATCTGCCTCTGGGACATCTGTATCTGCCTCTTTGTGGCCTGTCTGATACTGGAAAGGACCAATTTTTGGAAGGCCAGTTCCTGCTAAATCTGGGTGGCTGTACCTGTAAAAAAATCCTCAACTCTGCATGGATTTCGCTTTATCCTCCATTTTCTTCAACACCTCTTCTGCTTTAGCACCAAACAAAGTATCATGTTGTAATGGAGCATCTAATAATTTTGCTTTAACATGATCAGGTAGATTCTATTCTTTTAACCAAGCATGCCTTCTAATAACAGAACCTGTAACAGTGGCCCTGCAAGAGCTCTCCAGTGAATCATAACCACATTGCAAAGTATGCTTTCCCACTTGTTCAGTTGCATGCAATAAATCCTGCATTTCCTTGTTCTCAGAATTTGTCAACATTTTCTGTTTAAGCAGTGACATCAAGTATTGCTGATATTTAAGCATATGAAACTGACAATTTAAAGCCCTTACAGCCAAGGTAGCAGAAGTGTAAACTTTTTTCCCCTATCTGTCCAGTGCCCTAGAATCCCTATCAGAGGGGACAGGGTTTTTTGCAGTGGAAGCTTTGACCCCTTTGGGACCCTGAGAAATAGTTTCTGGGTCAGCAGCGGGGTTTTTATATAGGAATTTATGAGAATCTGGGACCCTGTAGTATCTGTCAGGCTTAGCAGGTGCAGGAGGTAAAGAGTCAGGGGACAGGCTGGACTCTGAAATACATTGTCTACAATGTCTAGAACAGGTGGAATAGCAAGGGGTCTGTTCTGAGCAACGTTGTGGTCAGGGCCTAGGCAAGGAATACAGTAAGAGTGAAAATCCTTATGAGGTATTTGCTTCCCACAAGAAATACAATTGTTAACTTTTTCTGACAGCGGTCTGGAGCAAGAAAAAAGTTTCTCCAACGGGGTACTTAGCTTTAATGAAGACTTTGGTTCTGAAATTCGGATTTGAAAATCTCCGAAGTCGGCCAACCGGCACTTGTGAACTGCTTTTGCTTCGGACACTGCGCGGCAAGAAAGACTGAAGAAAATGGCATTGGCTGCATCTTTTATACCCCTGGCGCATTGACGTCAGGGAAGAGGCGACAGCAACCGACGCCGGACCAGGACTTTGGAATTCGGGCCGACTGCGGGTATCCTGCCAGCAGGATAACCCAGGAGTAATGACTGCAACAGTGAAACACGATGAACATCAGGAAATCGAATTACTGAAATGCATCTTATGGCAACCTACACATTTTCAAGCATACCTCCCAACTGTACCGAATTACCGAATTATTTGGGGTCCAAATAATGGGGTGCCATGATTCCCGAGTGACACCCCTTCATTTCCGATTTTTTTTCATTCATGCTTTTGAGCTGACGTCATCGGCAAGGAGAGTTTGTGATCTGCTTTCCTACTAGCTAGGGATCGGATGAGGATGAACAGAGTTGCTGCTTGCTGCAAAGCTCAGGTACTGTTTTCACTTGAACAGAGAGAGAGTGTAGTTATTTACTTCAGTGTGTGTGTGTGTGTGTGTGTGTGTGTGTGTGTGTGTGTGTGTGTGTGTGTGTGTGTGTGTCTGTGAAAATGCCTCCAACTGAATACATCTGGTGGCTAGAGGTACTCAGACTCAAACCTTGCACCTTGGGTGTAGGTAAAAAGAGCCTAAAGTCCCAAGCCACCATTTTGTGCCATTCCTCATTAAATCTGTGGTTTTCAGAAAATAAATGGTAACACAAAACCTTTTATTCTAGCAATTTTCTAAGTTTATAAGATCAGTATTTGAAATATGTATTCCCCCATTATTGGCTTTGTCCAGGTTTTTTGCACCAAGATATTGACTTGAGAACTATGGTGAGAAGTGAGAACTGAAGTCTGTATTCCCCCATTATTAGCTTTGTCCAGGTTTTTTGTGCTAAGAGGTTGAGAGCTATGTGGTGAGAAGTGAGAACTGAATTCACTAAATGATAGCCATTTAAGTTTTGGTCTTCCTGTCTTTCAAGAAACTGCTGATTTGGCATTGTGGTATGTTGCTCTAACTGTAGTGCACAGGGTCCCAGGTTCAAGACTTGGCAGTGAAATGCATGGTGGTAACACAACATTTTATTCAAGCAACTTTCAAAAATTACGCAAGCAATGTTTAAAAGGTGCCCCTGGTTGGCCTTTTGCCGCCCCCCCCCCCCCAAATGAAAATTGAAAATAAGTGCAAGAAGTTGTGCAAGATGCCTATGGCTTACACTACTGTCATTCTATATTCACACACACACATATATATATATATATATATATATATATATATATATATATATTGTGTGTGTAAAAGTAGACCTTCTGAATAGGGCAGTTTTGTCATTATTGGTTCATGCATTTTGTTTCATTGCCTACTGGAAAAATGTTCAAACAATAAATTTAAAATGCAATTGTGTATGGAAGTCGACTTTTATGATGGAAATGTTCTGAATAAGGCAGTTTTGTCATTATTGGTTCATGCATTTTGTTTCACTGCCTACTGGAAAAATGTTTAAACAATAAATTTAAAATGCACTCTAACTTAAGACTAACAAGTGTGCTGTATTATTCAAGGAATATAATTTAATAAAGTCAGGAAGGTGTATCAAAGCATGCATGTATGTTTCTTGTTTTGTGTGCAAGGGGCCTCTGATTTAAAAACAGCCCAAAGGTAGTAATCTTTATCCACTACTGGCCAGATGCATTTTCTTTGGGTGTGGTGTGGGTTTCAACGCTGTTTCAATGAAGGCGAGTTTCAAGGGCAGAGAAGTTTTAATGCCAAGTCTATTTTCATTGTGAGACAGTATTTCTTGCTATGTTTAGCAGATATCTATTAGTGTTTGTGCATTGTGCTATAAAATGTAAAAATAAAATCCAAATAATCACTGTAGAAGTAAAGCAGTATGCACACATCAGTGTTCATGATAAATGGGGCGACACAGCCAGGTAATGGGACATTGAAATTGCTGCAGGGGGACTCTGGTGCCATATTTTGGTTATCTGTTCTTCAGTTTGCGTTTGAAAGTTGGCATCCCACAACTCCATTGGAGTGGGTGGGGTTGCGTAATTATATATGCAAAATTTACACTAATCAGCATACAGATTTGTACCTATTTTTCATAGATTTATAGGTTGATACTAGGCTATCTCCCCTAGGGCATTTATAAGCCTAGCCAGAGTGTGTTTGGCTTTCGTTTAGATTAGTTGACTGTGCCTCTCTATAGTAGGTCACAGAAGGTAGCCCTTTTAAGGTTAGTTTACTGTACCTCTGTCAAGCAGGGACACAGAAGAGATCCCAGGGGTAAACTTCCTATCTCCCATCCACACGTCAAGATTTCTCTTAAAGAGGGTCAGTGAGGGGGCTCTGCCCAACATGGATTGGGATTTTGTTCCAGAGTGAGGGGAGCCTCTGGGATATGAATCTGTCCCTCCAGCATGTCCTATTTATTTCTGTGCTGAGGGTTCAAGTCCCTGGAGCGTGTAGCTCTAAGGGATTTGGATTTCCTGAGGTGAAGCATGTCCATTAATTCTGGGTTGGACATGGCTTTATACGTCAGACACAGATCGCCTCCGAGTAGGCGGTATGCAACTGAGTAGAGCTGGAGTTTCTTTAGCCGAACTGCATAGGGCATCTGTTTGAGCCCCTTGATCCTCTCGGTGAGATACTTTTGGGGTCTTTCCAGTTGCTGCAGGTGTCGGGTAAGGTACATCCCAAATGGGGCATTGCACTCAATTATGAGCCTGATAAGTGATGAGTAGAGGGGCACAATGACCTCTCTTGATCTAGATGTGAACCCTTTCGTGATAAGGTGGGCTATATAGAAGGTCTTTCTAACCATTTTGGCAACGTGATTGTCAAAGGAGAGATTGCTATCTACTTGGGTCTCCAAGTCCCTAATTACTTCGTACTTAATGGATTACCACCTATGTGGTAATTTGTGGGCACTTTGTTTTTCCCAGAGGGGATGACTATGCAATTCTTGACATTTAGCTTTAGGCCATGGCTCTGGCACCAGTTATCCGTCTCTGTGAGAACCTTTTGGTGGATGCTTGTGTCAGCCAGAAAGTTGATTACAGCACCCAGTTTGCAGTCATCTGCGAACTTGGTCAGCCATAGTCCACCCGTGTTAGCCTGTACCTCAGAGAAATATATACCGAACAAGAGAGGTCCCAGGACTGAGCCTTGTGGGACGCCACTTGTAACTGGTTTAGAGTCTGACATGGCACCTGCTATTCTGACCATGTGGGTTCTATCCCTGAGCCAGTTTGCAACCCATCTTGTGACATAGGGGTTGATATTTAAGCTGGTGAGCTTATTTATGATGCCCGAGTGGGGTATTGTGTCGAAGGCTTTTGCGAGGTCCAGGTAGGCTGTGTGGACTACCTTCCCTTCATCTATGGCTTTGGTAACTGTTTCAAAGAAGTCGACCAGGTTCAAGAGGCAAGATCTGCCCTTAACAAAGCTGAATTGGGTAGGATCCAGTGTCTGGAGGTTCCCAATGTCTTTGTTTATGATTTCCATGATGTCATGGGACTTGTCCAGATTTCTGATGTTTCCAGGTTGAGAGGTATGTTTTCAAGGCAAAATGAGGAACTTTGGCAGGCATCTGGAGTCACACTGCTTTGGCTGTAACCTTTACAACTTTCAGTCTTTTAAGATTATGGGCAGTGATTTGCTTACCACTTATTTTTGTTGCAATCATGCTCCCATCATGTAAAGTTTATCTTCTGATTCTAAAACATACATGCACATTTTATTTTAGTTACATGGGTGTAGCTAAATGTATTACGTTTAAAAAATGTATTTATGCACTGTATACTGAGCTTCTTCTAATTACTTTCTCATTTAGTTCACAGGTTGGTACCAGGCTATCGGCACTAGGGCCTATACAAGCCTAGCCATAACAATTCCCTGGCTATTTTGTCCCACAATATTTACTTCCCTGGACCCCTGTCTAGGAGGGTGAATGATGTGATCCCCGGGGTGAATTTCCAATCTCCCATCCAATCGTCACGGTTCTTTTTGAAGAAGGCCAAAGAGGTGCTCTGCTTGACTTGTATGGGCAGTCTATTCCAGAGTCTGGGGAGTCTCTGGGTCAGGAACCTATCCCTCCAGCATGTTTTGTTCATTGTGATGACAAGGTTTAGATCCCTGGAGCATGTGGCTCTGAAGGATTGGGATTTCTTTAAGTGTAGCAAGTCCAACAGCTCTGGGTTTGACATGGCCTTGTATGTTAAGCAGAGATCACCTCTGAGTAGACGATATGCGACACAGTATAGCTGGAGTGTTTTTAGATGGTCAGCATAGGGCATCTGCTTTAGGTCTGTGATTCTTTTAGTGAGGTATTTCTGCGGCCTTTCCAGTTGTTGCAGATGTCTTGAACTTTTTAATGAAATCATAAGGTATTCAAACAATGTGCAGTTCAATACCTCAAGATACTGACTGAAGGGAATCTCTTTATGCAAGAAACAGATACTAAGATTCTAGAACATACTACGCCATTGAATTTCATTATCTATTCAGAGTACAACTAAAACTTACCCGAGGACTTAGTGGGGCAGCGAAAACATTTTTTTTCAAGTCTCATAGGGATATAGAAAGACTTGTGCATCCATGCAAAATTAAAAATGTTTTCAATTTAGTTGTATATCTAGGACTGAGACATATTTCTCTTCACTAATCATTTGCAACAGCTTTATTTAATCAATCACTGCATGCTGTTTTTCCTTCAAACTGTATCGTCTCAACTCAAATACTGCCTTTATATGCTCTACTCCAGCTTGCCATTTACGTTACAGCCTCACCCATAAAATACATTATTAGAGGTTTAACAAAATTACTATGCAACCTCCTCATAGCTTTCTTGAACTCTTAATATTGTTTACATATCTTTATTGAACATAACGCTTTTTGAAAAAGTGACATGTATGCATGCAATAATAGAAAAAATGATGATTCCATTATTTTTTCATGCAATATACATATGTTTTCTTTTGAAGAATTAACATTCACTCTGTCATTGAATACATTGCTCAATTCCTGCATTCAATTTCACTCCTCCTGAACACTTTGCATGTATAGCTCCCACAAATAATTCAAAGTATTTCTATGTAATTTGTTTTTTTTTTTTTTGCTCTTCCAAAGATCCCATCACTAGTTCTTTTATCTCCCATACAATATTTAGTACTTCAGTTATGGCTGGTTTAGATTTTGACTTCCCTTTTCTAACAACTGCTTTTTTAACAGCCAATAGCAATAAACTAAGTAATGTTCTAGCAGGTCTTTTGCTGTTCATTACCTAGTCTTTTTTCTCCTACATGATAACAGATGTCTTAACTTCAATTTTTAACCCAAGGTCAAACAAAATATGGAAAATACAGTAATACAATAACCCTGTGGACAAATTCTCTTCCTCTCTGAACTTATCTGGAGGGTATCTGTGGGAGCTTTTTGCTGCAAACTGATGGACATAGACGTTGCAAGATTCCTTTTGTCCTAGTACACTTGGAGGGATAGCTTCCTTTTTCTAATAATTTCTTGACTAAAGCTGGCAGAAATGGAACAGCTAAATACATTTATTTATTTTATTTTATTTTGAATTTGTTAACTGGGGTAGGGCATTGATCTCATGGACCTATTTCAGTCTCATCCGGGCGTAAACACAACAGATTTATCACATTATATAAAGAGTGAATAATAAAATTCAATATATACATATATATGATATACAAAGTGAATATCAGGGTTGGTTTAAGGGCATAAAAACAATGCATACATGAAGTTATATATACAGTGACTGACAAAACATTATATATAATGGGTGTATATATCTAAAATGATATAAACATATGATCAACAGTAAAATGATCAACAAAAAATAAAAAGATTTAAATTAAAAAATATCTAAACACAAAAACACTGACAAATTAAAGTCATACTAGGGGAGGGGGGTTATGCCCTTTCTCCACTGTTGTGCAACCTCAGAGTTGGTAAACAATTAGCAGGGAGTGTGTGGGATGCAGCCACCCCCCCCCCCTCAAAAACATTGAGAAAAATGTGGTTCTATTTTGTCAGATTTTTCAACGTTTTATATGTGGTTAGATTATGTCACATTTTTCAATGTTTTTTTGAGGGGGGGGGGCTCCCCTGCACCACCCCATGAGTCTTGCAATGTGCTTTTAGAAATTAGGGTAACAGGCATGATCTTTAAGAAAAGAAGGAAGAGATTCCAACACTTTGGGAACAAGAACTGAGAAAAGTACAGTTTTGTACCTACCATAAATGTAGATGTTCGAAGATCCACATTGCTGCAGTCCTTACACTTGGGTAGTCCGCTGTCCTCGGTCGGCCCGAATATCAAAGTATAAGGCTGACGTCGGTCAGGGCGCATTTGACAGACGTCAGGACGTCAGGGTACAAATGCGCATGACCGACGTCATATCCTCAGTCTTTTCTTGCCCCAGATGTCAGAAGACCCTAAAAATAAAGGTCAAAACCAAAAGACAGCAAACAACCAACCAACTACCCTTGCACTAACTATACGTACAATATATACAATATACACAAAATGTACAACCCAACCCACACAACCACCTCTAACTACAGAGGGGAAGGAGGGAGGGTAAATTGGACTGCAGCAATGTGGATCTTCGAACATCTACATTTATGGTAGGTACAAAACTGTACTATGTTCTTCATCTCACATTGCTGCAGTCCTTACACTTGGGTAGAATCCCAAAGCAGAGGTAAGGGAGGATGGCTAACTACAAGGAAGCAGGAGCTGCCAAAATGCCCTGCAAAACAGCAGTGGCAAAACCAGCCCTGGACTTAGAGTAAAGTGGCAGGTGATAATGCTTAGAGAAAGTATGCACAGAACTCCAAGTAGCTGCCTCCAAAATATCCTTGGTTGCCCCCCCCCCCAAAAAAGCTGTTGAAGTGGCAGTAGCCCTAGTGGAATGAGGCCTAATCCCAGCAGGAATCTCCTTGCCATGATGGGAATAACAGAAAGCAATGCAAAACCCAATCCACTTAGAAATAGTTTGTTTTGATACAAGCTTGCCCTGAGAACTCAAAGCAAAAGAAACAAACAACTGCTGAGACTGCCTGAAACCTTTAGTTCTGTCCAAATAATAACGCAACTGCCTGTGGACATCTAAAGTGTGCAAAATCTTTTCCCCTTTATTTTGGGGATTTGCATAAAAAGTAGGCAAATGAATAGTTTGGTTTAAAGCCACACTAGAAACCACCTTAGGCATAAAGGAAGGATTAGTACGTAATGATACCCTATCCTTATGGAAAATCAAGAAAGGCTCAACCGCCATAAGGGCCTGTAATTCAGAAACCCGTCTTGCAGAGGTAATGGCCAACAAAAAAGCAGTCTTCCATGATAAATATTTTAACTCAGCAGTAGCTGCAGGCTCAAAAGGTTGTAGAGTGAGTTTCTCCAACACAAAATTGAGATCCCAAGCAGGAGTAGGAGCTCTTCGTGGGGGTCTTATATTCTTTGCCCCTCTAAGAAATTGCTTGAACAAAGGATGAGAAAACAATGGTGGGTTGCAATCATAGTGAGCTGAAATTGCTGCAGCATGAACTTTAATAGAAGAGAAAGACAAACCTTTGTCTAGCAACTCAGTGAGATATTGAAGAGCCACACACAAATTAGGCTCAGAAACATCAAAATCTTTTGCTGCACTCCAAAACAAAAATCTCTTCCATTTGTCTGCGTACACTTTCCTTGTACTAGGCCTCCTAGCTTCCAAAATAACATTCAAAACTTGCTGAGGAAGTGGAGGCCCACTATGGTTCAAAACAGAATATGCCAGGCTGTGAGGTGCAGAGAGTGAAGCTTGACATTTAGCAAATGGCTATCCTCCTGCGACAACAGGTGTGGAATCGAAGGCAAAGGCCATGGAGGCTTCCGCACCAGACTCCTCAGTAATGGGTACCAGTGTTGTCGAGGCCAATCCGGAGCTATTAAAATCATCCTTGGCTTGTCCTGTCTGACCTTTAGAAGTACCTTTAGGAGGAGAGGCAGAGGTGGAAAGGCATACACATGAAGATTGCTCCAATTGAAAGAAAGAGCATCCACTCTCCAAGCTGTGGGATGAAACCTTTGTGTGCAAAACCTTGGCAGCTGATGGTTTAGTGGAGAAGCGAACAGATCTATGTCTGGAGTTCCCCATGACACTGTCAATTTCTGAAATACATGAGGATCCAATTTCCACTCGTGGGGATCCATAATTCGTCTGCTCAACACATCTGCTAAGGAGTTATGTGCTCCTGGCAGAAACCTTGCCTGAAGATTGAGCTGTAAACTGAGAGCAGTCTCCCACAAAATCATTGCTTGCCTGCATAGAGGATAAGAATGCGTTCCCCCTTGCTTGTTGATGTACCACATGACAGTTGTGTTGTCTGTTAGAATCAACACCTGCCCTGGAAGAAGTAATTCCTTGAAAGCAATTAATGCAAACTGGACTGCTAACATCTCCTTCATGTTGATATGTAGATGTTGTAAGTCTGACAGGCCACTTGTTTTGTATCCACTTTCCATTTAGATGAGCTCCCCAAGCTTTGTCTGAGGCATCTGTCGTTAAAATCTGACTTGCCTCTGGCCGGGTCACAGAGAGTCCCTTGTTTAGGTGACATTCCTGAGCCCACCACAAAAATTCCTTTTGAATGCAAGGTATTATTTGAATGACAGTGTCCAGATCTTGGCAGTGCTGTGTCCATACATTTTTGAGATACCATTGTAGCTTCTTCATATGCAGTTTGGCATTGGGAAGTACCAGAATACAAGATGCCATGAACCCTAAGGCTTGAAGGACTGTCCTTGCAGTCAGCCCGGACTGATGAGATAGTTGATGGAAGTAAAGGGATAGACTCTTTTGTTTGTCCGGGGTTAAAAGGCCATCTGGGATGCTGTATTCAGTCTCACACCCAGAAAGCACATGTCTTGAGAGGGTACTAGACTGGACTTTATTTCGTTCACAGAATACCCTAGGCATCTTAGCACTGCTATCACATATTCCAAATGATGAAGAAGCTCTTCTCTTCTTTGAGCCAGAATTAGGCAGTCGTCCAAATAAGGATAGATCTGTATTCCTTTTAGTCTGAAGAAAGCTATCACTGGAGCCAGAACTTTCGTGAACACTCTGGGCAGTAGATAAGCCAAAGGACAATGCAGAGAACTGATAGTGAGAAGTCCCAGCTCGAAAATGCAGATACTTTCTGCAACTTAGTCTGATAGGAACATGAAGGTAAGCCTCCTTGAGATCCAAAGTTACCATCCAATGATCTTTGCCCAGCAGAGGTAAAAGCTGCTGCAACGTCAACATTTTGAACTTGGGAATGTCCAGATAAGTGTTGAGGATAGACAAATCCAAAATTGGTCTCCACGTGTTCCCCTTCTTTGGGACTAGGAACAGGCGAGAATAAAATCCTAGGCCCACTTCTGGCAGAGGGACCGGCTGTATGGCCCCTAGTCGGAGCAACAGAGAAACCTGTTTGTGAGCCTCTATTCTTAGTTGAGGAGGAACGTCTGGCATGCCTTGGAAAGGAGGCAAGGTATGGAAATAAAACCTGTAGCCGTGGTGTATGATATCCAATACCCATCTGTCCTGGGTAATTAAACTCCAATTTTCTTTGAAAAGTGCCAGCCTTCCCCCCAAAGGTGCTGCCAGAAGAGCAGGCTCTGGCAGCTGAAAAGGTAGGTCATTGGGTCTGTTTACGAAAGGACTGACCCCTGCCTTCACCCGAAGCCTGTGCAGGAGAACTCCCTGTTCTAGGCCTGAAAGAGCCTTGAGCTCTGCCCTTACCACGTCTAGATCTACCCCTAGACTGTGAATCATAAGAAGGATACGTCCACCCTTTAGTAGGCCAATTTCTACTAAACTTTGGAGGCTGGACCTGCAAAAAATCTTTAACAGTCTGCATAGACTTAGCCTTGTCTTCCATTTTCTTTAAAACAGTCTCAACAGGAGGACCAAACAACACGTCAGATTGTAAAGGAGCATCTAAAATCCTTGTTTTAATATGTTCGGACAAATTCTGATCCCTCAGCCAGGCGTGCCTGCGAAGTATTGACCCAGTGGCAGCCACCCTAGACGAGGCCTGCACAGCATCAAAACCACATTGCAAAGAATGCTTACCCACCTGTACAGAAACATGCACTAAATCTTGCA
This sequence comes from Protopterus annectens, assembly GCF_019279795.1. Taxonomy (NCBI): domain Eukaryota; kingdom Metazoa; phylum Chordata; order Ceratodontiformes; family Protopteridae; genus Protopterus; species Protopterus annectens. The sequence goes on along the minus strand of NC_056744.1, from coordinate 1,359,717,262 downwards.
ACTCCTTACAATCAATACCTACTGCCAGAGCATCAACCTTAGATTTCAATTGTGAAAGGAGATAATTTTGGTATTTCAACATGTGAAATTGGCAATTCAGAGCCCTCGTAGCAAGAGTGGAGGAAGTATAAACTTTCTTGCCCCATCTATCCAAGGCCCTAGCCTCCTTGTCTGCAGGAACCGGATTCTTAACAACAGAAGCCTTAACACCTTTAGGCCCATGGCTAACAGTTTCTGGGTCTGCCCTAGGACTCTTAAAAAGATACTTATGAGCTTCAGGCACCCTGTAATACCTATCCGGCTTAACAGGAGCAGGAGGCAAAGAATCAGGATTAAGAGAAGCTTCCATAAAAACATCTTCCACTACATCCAAAACAGGAGGTATAGCCAAAGGCCTATGCTGGGGTAACAACAGAAATTCCCTAAGCCTTTTCTGGAATCAGAGAAGTTCTGACCTTCCCACTTAAAATGCTCCCTCATGGAATGAAGAGTTTCTGAAAAGAAAAATCCTCAGGAGGGGTAGCAGAAGGAGTAGAATCATCCACATCAGAATCAGAATAAGGAGAGTACTCCTGCAAGTCTTCAGCCGAAGACTCTGAAACATCTGAAGCCTGCTCAAAACCCCCCAGCTCAGGCTCCACCCTAGGCCTCTTATCAGGAGGGGGCATAGAACCCCTGATCAAAGTAATCAAATCTTCTGCCATTTTAAGCATATGCTTCTTGGGCACAGTACCTGAAGAGCTAGGGGTAACACTAACTGAAGCTAAACCTGGCCTGCCCTGGGGGAAGCCTTTGAAACAGAAGGAGAGGGCCTAGCCACCTTAGGAAGGGAGGGGAGTATAGTAACATGAGAAGCCCCCTCAGCCTGACTAGTCTCCTGAGAGGCCACATCCTGTAATAACAAGGTCTCCCCCTGGGAACACAAAGAAACCTCCGGTGGAGCCACCGGCTCCACCGACACCTCTAAAGAACCAGCGTCTGGTACAGACGGTTCTTCTAGCCTAGGCTTAACTGCCTTGTCCTTGCGCTTCTTTGAAGAAGCGGGCCGGAGCATCCGACGGCATTTTATAGTTACACCGCTTCCCAAAGACTAACCTCGCACAATCCAACCTTCTCTTTATAGTGCGTTTATTAAATCTAGCACAAGAGCAACAGCCAACAACGTCGTGCTCAGGCCCTAAGCAAGGAATACACAAAGTATGAAAATCCTTATGCGGTATCTGTTTCCCACAAGAAATGCAATTATTAACTTTTTCTGACATCCGGTAAATGACTGAGGCAAGAAAAAACTAAAATATTCCCCAACGGGGTACTTAGCCAACTTTGAACTCGGTCTGAAACTTCTAAATCGAAAAAATCTCAGAACGCCAACCAGCACTTGCAATACTGCTTCTGCATCGGACCATGCGGCAAAAAAGACTGAGGATATGACGTCGGTCATGCGCATTTGTACCCTGACGTCCTGACGTCAGTCAAATGTGCCCTGACCGACGTCAGCCTTATACTTTGATATTCGGGCCGACCGAGGACAGCGGACTACCCAAGTGTAAGGACTGCAGCAATGTGAGATGAAGAACATCCATAGTTTTGTGCACCGAATCCTGCTATGTGGGGTTTTGAGGAGAGGACCCAAGTGTTTAAGATTTCTAAGGTTGTATATGCTGGTGCATCTCTGAACAATCTGAAGGTTAGTGGTCATGGCCCAGGCAAAAGGCTCTCTCTCTCTCTCTTTGTGGATATCATTATGAGATACATGCCTTTTGTAAGAATACAATCAGTTTCTCTGGGGTAGACAGACATGCCACAAAGTATGCTGGTTAACTGATCAGACATCCTGTACAATGAGCAGCATTCTAAGCAGTAAAATAGAATAAAATATTTACCTAACTGCTTACTTTCCCTGTCCAGTCTGGAAACCCTGTAGCCTGAACTCAATGATAGACTGATAACTGATAACTATTTAACACTATAGAAACATGAATTACATTAGGCAAGGACTAAAGAGGGTATGGCATTACACAGCATTACAGACACTTGAATGTAATGACACTACTTAAGGAAGAGGCACGCTTACCACACCAGTCCATGACACTGGACCTTCTGACTTGTGTCATAGAATGCTTGACATTCTATTACTTATGTAGACCAGATAAACATACACAGCAGTCAACAATACCTGGTCAGAAAAGATGGCCAGTCAGAACACTGCTGGCACTTTGCTCAGAATCACAGTGATTCTGAACAAAAGAAATGTCATTCATAATGACAAACTTCAGCAACCCATGACTTTGACTGAGTCCATTCTAGATAAGTATTTATAGGTTTCACCTGAGAAAGATATGCAGCAGCAGTGTACTGCAGGCTGGAAACTGAGTCTCACATCTTCCTCAAAGGAAGAGTGTTCAGCAGGAAAGGTGAAAGAAAAGCAAAATCTGTTATTGCTACTAGTCTCCAAAAGATGGACATCAATAACTTCAGGGTTATGAAAGAATGAGAATGCTGAGTGAAAGTGAAATAACTTGCACAGCTCAACACTCCTAAGTTTTTCTTTCATGATACAGGATTGACAACAGAAACTGCATGCTTAACTGACACTACATGTGCTATGTCAGTGCCTGTATGTGAAAGGCTAGTTCAGTACCTTACGCTTAAACCAGAAACTTTGTGCATCATCTTATTACTGCACAACCCACTATGATATCTTGCATCACTTGTAAAATAAGCTCCTAAATTTATATCAGGGAAAGTGAAATGTCACAGACCTGAATATGGCCAACCACTCAGAAGAAAGCAAAAGGCTACCAAAGTCAGATTTCTCACTGATAAGTATACAGCGGGGAGACTGCCTGTTACCCACCTGAAATCATGATGTCCAATAACGTAGATAAATGAGCAGACATGAGCTCTGTGTGCTCAACCTTTTACACAATGACAACCGAAGAATGGGACACTGAGATCTCATTAGGTAGTGATGACTGAAACAGACAGAAAATGACAAAGAGAATGATGCTGCTGAAGCAGCAGAAAGTGAAGTGCGGTCAGGCCTAGGCACCAGATAAGTGAGCTTAACAGCCTGTACTTTTTGCCTTTCATACTGTGGCCTGGGAATGACAGATGAGCCCTCCAGTAAATCATTGCACATTCATCCTTTTTATTCATAATTGGGTGATGATGAAGGCCTAAGCTTGTCTCCCTAATAATGTTGTACTGCAGAACTGAATTACTGGCTGTAACAACACTCTCAATGTTGTTGGCTGGCCCTATTCATGACTGGATGACTCCAGTCATGAAGGTCTGTCTGTACTTACATACTGAACAACTTTCCAAATTGTATATACTAAGAGGACATTCATACTGCATGAGTGAATGGAAAGATCCTGGAGCCACCAGGGTTGTCATTTATAACCTGGATACGATATAGATTATATGGAGAATAAATGCTGATGGTGCATAAATAAAACATTAAAGACAGTGGTAAAATAAAGCATGTCTACGCTGTCTGATGGGTTCCTATTGAATGATCGAAGATGCATTCTTTTGAATGCGTCTTGATCGAACTTAAAAGCACGAAAAGACAATATAGCAGAACGGCACAAACAAATTCTTTCCCTGGGAAAGAAATCTCTTGGCCGCTTCCATTACTTTGCCATTTTCGTGATTGTAGTGCAATCTCTGAGTTGGCATATTTAAGTACAGGGGTGTGGGTGGCACAGCCTCCCACTTTATGTAATGTTTTAAATTTTTTTTTTTTTTTGTGGAGCAGCGAATTTTTTTCCTTGAGAAAAAAATCTCTGTTCTAAGCGTTCGAGATTGCAAGCTTTCACTTACATGGGTTTGATAAATCATTGTTCGCTTTTTTAAGATAGACCCTGACTGATTTGGGTTTTGGAATATGCACAAGGATAAATTCCATTTGGCAGTTATTCCGATAAATGGTAACTGCAACATACCTTAACGAAAACTCCTGAAATGTGAGCTTCCTCAAAATTTAGGTTTGGTCTGTTGCATTCTCTCATACCTCTGTTGTGCTCTCTGTTGCTTCCTGTAAAAAGGCCTTTAGGGAACTGGCAAATTTCTGGCTAACTGAAGGGAAGGAGAACAAACCACATGATTCTCTTTCATTTCTTTGAGTAGATAGTTGGCTCTCAGCCCAACATGGTGTCAGCCTTTAGATATAAATTTACTATTTAATTTGTTCGTTTGTGTCTTTCGGCTTTTCCCGGTTAGGGGTCGCCACAGCGGAACTCCGGTCCGCTAATGATTGGTAGTGGATTTTTACGTACCGGATTACCAGCCCTGACGCACAACCTTCAACGAAGGCACGCCCCATTCACATATGCCTCCACACAGAAGACACTCTAGCTGAGAATCGAACAGGACAATGTCTTGCTATGAGGCGACAACACTACCGCAGCACTACCACCGCAATTTACTATTTAATATTCTCTATTTTAACAATACACTTTTTTTTTTTTTTTACAAAAATTTCTATGCTTACTAACTAATCGGCTGTAATCCAGGGCAAACCCTGAAAAATGTTTCATCTGGATACATGTTCTACCCAGTTAACTCAACTAAACTAAATTAAAATGAACAAACAGAACATTATGGTCATTGCAGTAAGTTGTTAGCTTTATGGTGGTATCCATAGCATCATGGAGCAGATTTTGTAATGTGTGGTCCAACCCTCTCATCCAAAAAGATCAGTTCAGTTATTTTACTTCATGTGAGTATGATTAGAAATGTAACAGTATTTTGCAACTATTCTAAAATAGATCTCTGTGAGACAAATAGGTAAATGGTCTCACCTGCATGCATGAACAGACATAAATGTTGTTAATAGATCCACCACCAAAGATTATTTTGTCAGGTGGTTGTGTACAATAGTGACATTTTTAGGGGGGTGCTGAGAAGAAGTAGGAAAATATAAAGCTGGGTCTACCGTCAATTTAGCCTCGGTAACCTATTTGTTTTCCTGGGGCTGTCATGTGGATCTAAATTTTGAAACCTGCTATTTGCCAATGTAAGGTCTTGATTTCAACAAAGGAGATACTGCCTAAGTAGTGCAAATGTCATGTTCTTTTTTCACGTTTGTCCCACATATTACACATAATGACTCAAAAGCACTTATTTCTCAGACCTCAGGAACATTAAAGGAAAACTCCACCCTCTCTCTAAAAGTTTAACTGAAATCCTTAGTTTTTTTCTCTCCCTACAATATGGTTCCAGTATTGTGTAGGTACCAGAAATCTGCTTGTACTTTTTACAACTTGTATTTCTTTGCATTAGAATCAAAGGAAAGCCCACCTACTTTCTATTTAAGCTCAACTTCTCACATACTTTGCATAGAAAATTCATCTCTACCTGCATGACATACCACAGAAACAACAGTTAAATATGTAGTTTACTCTGTCAGTGACTGCTGTCAATCTTAGATGGGCAATTAATCCTGCTAATGACAGGAACACAGCAGCTGATATAAAAAAGGCAGAAATTTGTGGAAATGTCTCCCACTGCTTTTATTGAAGAGAGGAGGAGAATTTAACACCCCCCTTTCATAGCAAAACAAAGCAATTAGATCAGTCAGGGGTTTAAAGGCAACTGTCCGCTCTTCTGACAAATTTACATAAGCAGCGACACAGTTATTAAAATGCTAAGCTTTAAATGTTGGTTATTTATAACAGTTTACATGTTAAGATAACGTAAATGTAGTATCAAATATTTCTGTCACATTCAGAGAAAAGTCAGCAAACATTTTTTTCTTGTAAAGTATCAACACATTTAACTTTCAAGCCCCCCCCCTCCCCTTCACACACACAGGACAGAACTGCAGAAAGAGATATAAGTGGCAACCCTATCAACTAGGTGCACTGGCACTGTTCATAAAAAGATCTTTTATGCTTTTTTTATGACATCCTCCCAGAAGTGGATGCATATCTGGTAAACACAGATCCATGGTAAGAAACTTTGAGTCAGTCTTTCATTATT